>NC_042493.1:70044245-70053553 GCF_005508785.2 Acyrthosiphon pisum | reverse complement strand
TAATAGAGTTTGTTCTGATCGCTGTCTATAAATACATTATAAGCTATCGTACGAGTGTAGTTAAAGAATAATCATAATAAACAATTAAATAATTAAAATAAATAGTTAAGTAGATAATGTGACCTCTATTGTGTTAGTTATGTACGTACTACGAAACCAGTAAAAAGTTTAGTTATTATACACATAATAAAGTTAATATTACTGCTGTATTCAGTATTTGGATGCTTTAGTATTCTGATTATGCGTACCTAACAATAACTAATATTATACAGTTGGCCAAAAAACAGGTGTTACTAATGAATAAATATTTCAACAAACCACAGTTTTTATCTAAAAAAAAAGATAAATAAACTCTGCTCGTATTTCGTTCTGCAAATATTGTGTATAAGGTATATGTATTTTTTTTTGTTTTTGAACCAATAACAATTCTGTCCCCATTCAGCCACGCCTAAGTAGGTTAACACGATAGGCATAATATTATAGTACAAAGTTGTGTTTTTAGTTTCACCATAAAGTGTGCGTTTTTATTATTATTATTATTAAAACACGAATGTATTACATATTAAGACAAAATTGTGTCTACGTTCTTTTTTACAGCTAACGGGGCTACAACCAGGCTCAACTTATTCAGTTGGGGTGTTATCCGTATCAAAATCGTTGTGGTACAGTTCTCCAGCAACAGTTCATGATGTTACAACACTTTTAGATGCATAAATTTGTAATATCACAAAATATATATTGTTAATCTATATCTAACTCTTTCAAAATACGATATTTATTCTATGAACTTATATAACATAAATAATTTATTTATGTATAAAATATATTACGTATTATATAAAACACTATAAACACTATGTAATAATGTGCACTAAGACAGAAAATATAACTGTCAATGGTTTTTCTTCTTTAAATATTAGAAAATCAAACTTTTTTTTTTTGAAAATTAATAATACTATTGTATGTTCTGAAAAATGTACTTTGTTTTATTTTACCTAGTCTGATTTACGGGAAAAAAATCCGTTACCTACAGAACGATTTCAAATTCGTACCAAATAAAACTCAATACCTACAATAGCTCACAATTATTAAATCACAATTGTGAATTTTTTCATTTTTACGGGAAACTTGAAAGAAGTGCAACATATGATTATGAAAAAATATCATAATTAAAAAAAATTGAGGAAAATAGTTAACTGCTCTGATATACAGTAGAAGTCGAATGCAACTTGTCATTGAGTAGACCACTATAATAGATGTGTTAAAATTGAATTCAATGATAAATCGCTGCATACAAACAAAAATTCTGAGTAGAGTCTGTGAGCCTATTATGATATAAATATTATTTATTGCTATTAATTATTGTAATAATTAATTTAAATATGAATTTATTTTAATAAAAGTCAACATTTTTTTGTTGTTTTTTCTCGATTATTTTGAAAACGAATTAGTAATTTTCAAAGTTGACATCTCAAAAGATCCATCTAGATTCAATTTTCCATCAGAAGCCACCCTCAAAGACGAAAATAAATTTGCCGCGGAAGATAGTCAAGTACACATATTTGCATTCCCATATTTACACGCTATGCTGTTTTAGTGAAAAATAGCTAACCAGTCATAAATATTGAGAAAAGTACAATTAAATTTAAATAATTTATAACTTGAAATTAAATTGTCATTGTAAACACTTAGCAGATTTTTTGCAACTAGACTAATTTTGTAAGTCTCCCATTACCCAAAGTATATTACCTATAAAATATTATGTGGCTTCATAAAGTTTTGCAGGTATTATCGATACATCGTTTCATGATATTTGATAAAATAATAATTATGATAAGTAGAAATATAATAATATACAGTATATTTCATATCGCAGTGAATAATAATAGTTCAAAATGATCAGGAATCAATTCGGGTCACAGGTGAAAATCATGCTGTTGGTTGGACCACTATTGCACCTTTAAAAAGGGCAAATTATACAGGTAGGTACCTATTTTGAATTCAATATAAATTTGGTGGCCGCGGCCTCTGGTGGGAGGCAAATCACCAATCATATAGGTATAGGAGGCGTAGGTATAGGTTTGAATACAATGCAAATGATTGACATCGATACACATATACCTAACCGTTATGTTATGGACTGCACTTTGCAGAAACATAAAAACTTCCTAAAGTACATATTTTTTTCACGTTTCTCCTGTCGTATAATATTTATTGTCGTATTGTTATAAAAATAAGCCAATAAATTTATTTTAAGAATTATGATTACAGGATTGGATTATTTTTATGCACTGTTAATATAATTTAACGATGTTCTTTTATACGATTGGGTTCTCAACCATAAAATGAGTTTTAAGACTTGCATACAAATAAACTATAATAATTTGATTTCGATTTTGGCAAATCTGTAGATATAATTATAGTACTAAGAAACAAGAATATTGGTATGTACTTCTTTTCATGATCAATACTAACTACTGTAGTATTATTTATTATTATTTTTGTGTGTGTTTTTGGAATTATAATAATAAGAAACACAAATTATTGTTATGTCTGTTAAATTTATGCAATAATATTTTGGCATTCTTTAAATATATTTATATACCTACCTATAATATTATAATGAACCTTTTTACTGTCAAATCGATAGTTACGAATGTAACTATAGGTTTTAAAAAAATGCATGCTAAAACGTAAATTACCTACTTATATACTTATAACCTTTTAAGTTTTTTATTCAGATGCAACTTACCCACCGATTACAACTTTTTATGTAATTATGCCGAGCAGGGTGTATTTGAAAAAAATTCAGTATTATGTTGTATACAATTAAAACGTTACAACATTTTTGTATTTATCGTTATTTACAATTAAAACTTTATTCAACTTTTGTGTTAATTGTTATTTAGAACTAAAACGTTTTACAAATTTTGAGTTTATCGTTATTTAAAATATTGTTAATACTTATTAAATTTTAAAATAATAACTAATGCAGCTATGTAATAGCCCGGATATACCTAATATAATCAATTCTTAGATTGTTTGCATTAAATAAATGTTTCTACAAAGTACAAACCAATAGACCTTTAAATAAATAGATTTAAAAATATTTCGTTTTGCGTTATTTTGTTGTTCAATGATAGGTATTCTATAAATTACGTTTTGCGTTATTTTTCGTTTAATGATATTCTATAAATTACGTTTTGCGTTATGTTTTGTTGAATGATATATTATATATTTTGTTAATCTTTATGTATTGTTTTGCGGTATTTAATTATTTTTAATGATCACTTTCCGTTATAATTTCGTTTACAAACTTAAATCGTTTGTTTGTCAAATAAAACGTTATAATCATAACGTTGTAACAACGTTTGCAAGCCCTGGTGTCAAGTGAAAGTAGACGCGATATGGCAAGGGTTTCCAATTAATATGTATGTGGAGTTAATTAGCTAGGTAATTAAGAAGTTCAGGAAATTTTCGGAATGCATCAAAATGTGCTGTACATCATGCTTATTCCAAGGAAGTAAAGGAAAAATAAAATGACTATTAATGAAAACCTCAAACATCACCAATATAAAATAGTTAAAAATTACTATTTTCGTCCGTGGGGTATATAAAGTTTTCCACGGTCCACTATTTGGTAACCCCTGCGATGTGTGACCTTTATCCAATATTACCTTATCTATACGGTATTTGAGTGTCATTCAGAATCACCCTTATAAATACATGGACGAAAACAACATTGATGTGAACTCGATAAAAGTGAAGTAGGTATCGTAACCGCGCCTTATAATGGTTCATCATCAATTATACCGTAGGTACGTATTATCAATATGATCTATCAATTACCTTCGGGGTGTTCGTATAGTTCGCAGAAAAGGGGCGTCGATTTCTTTGTTGTATTCAATTTCATGGAGTACGTTTAGATACCGCCAAAATTCTGGCCGGATTACCTACTTACAAAGTAGGTAATTATTATAAAATGAGCTTAACGGGAATCGTCAAACATTAGACCTCACTTAGACCAAAATGTTCGAATTGCACTCTATTTCAAAAAAATATTGTAATGTTTGGATTACACTCGATCCGATCATTATACATGTAGAACTCATAAATATTCATTTTAGATGATAATTTGCATATTTATTCATGTGTGTCACTATCGATTTAAATCAAACGATCAAATAACATAATGATCAACGACGTTATTCCAAGACGTTACCTACTATAGTTCAGAAACAATTGAAAATACAAATTCGTTTTTTCATATTATTATTTTGATTATGTGATTAAGTACCTAATATTTAAATTGCACCTTTCGAGGAAATCAACTCATTTTTTATTGATTGTTAAAATTAACATATTTTTAAATTTCAGCTATGTAATATTGTAATTATTATAATAAAAAAAACATACTTTAGACATTAAATATATATACAAATTATTCTTCTGACCATCAGACTGGTATTTATTTTTTAATAAATGTGTTTATTGTAATGATCGGAACGAGTAGGTATAATTCAAACATTACATTTTTTAGGACCCGAGTGCAATTCAACAAAAACATGTGCAATTCGACCTTACCCTGTTTACAGTTTGGTCGTATAGACAAACAAGGTGTATCGATCGGGGGACCACGGGATACACCTGATTTCCTATAGTGCTGCGCCGTAGGCGGTCTAACAAATACTACGTAATGATAATAGAACGTGTCGTTTGTCTATAGTAATTTAAAATGATTGTACAAAAGTTTAATCTTTTGTTCAGTGGTAGGCATCTTAGATAGTGCTCGAATTGGAAAAATAAATAAGGGGAATCAAAGATTTGAAAAAAAATTATCAATCCTTACAATGATTAAACTCAACCCATATCCCGTGTGTTACACGCGTGTAAACCAAACCCAAGAAAAAGGCACACGTGTGGTATGCGTTGCCTAATAAATCCATATTAACCATAGACACGTTACACATTATACAACAATCATATACTATGTTGACCATAGTCACGTGGTGAATTTTGGAATTTTTCAGAGGCAAATCTAATATTAAGCCCGCCCAATAAAATAACCCCTTTAAAGGAATTTTTCTTTCGTATTTTTAACTGTGCATCTTATTAATTACTACAACATATTAAATTAATTCTAAATTATTTTATCCATTGTGGCCACCCCCGTCCCCCACCCCTTATAAAATTCAGTGGCGGCGTGTTGTCATGAAAAGGTATTTTTTGGTTCTTACCAAATGGTAATGTATACGTTTAAAACGATATCCATTGTGTAGTACAATGTAATAGATCAGTGTATGATTATACTACGTGAAATGTGTTTACCTTACTGGCTTATCCAAATGACAAACACCTGTGTAGTAGAAAATGGTAGGTAATGAGTGTCCTTAATGACTGTTTTTAACTCCAGTTGTCAACAAAATGTTAAAAGTTGAAAATGTATTTTATTTATTATAATAATTAAATAGCTATGTACTAAAATAATAGTTTTACATTATAAATATTTTTTTTATTCTATTTCATAATAAAAGTGTAATCTTTGTAATTTATATTTAACAATAATAATTGTTGTACAATTTCATAATAGTAAAAAACTATTGTTTATAAATGATTAATAATTTACGCAATTATTACAGTAAACAATTAAACCTAAAGACTAGGTATAATTATAATAAAAATCGTCAATATCTTGCTTAAAATTAATTATGCTGTTATAGTTACTAATAAATGTTGGAGTTTTATTTCATGTGTATGTAACAAACCCATCACCTCCGTACAAACATTATGAGATGGATGGATTGTTTAACATAACTTATCATTGTAGAAGTTGAACGAAGATGAAGTTATTACTAAAAAAGCTTATTAATGCCGACTTTTTAAAAATTAATTAATTTTCAAACCAAAAAAATAATGTTTTATCTATCTTATCTTCTAAAAATTATTAAGCTAAACATGAATTGTTTATTTAAAAAAAAAAAAGAAAGTTAATGCATTATTATTTTTAATTATAATAGTTAATAACTATAGCTTTGAAGCTTTGAAAATACTCTTAATATATACTCTTAAATTAAGTAAATATATTTTGTACTATAAAAGTTAATATATCTTGAAAATAAAATATTGGATTTAATAACTCCAATTACGTTTATAACAAGTGATGAGACGAAGTTGAATCGATGTAGGTAATTGTTGCAGCCAATATGTAATTATAAATAATTACCCAAAGTCAACGATATCAGTCACAGAAAATTATTGATTGGATTAGAAAATCAACGAGTCTTGGAATGTAGAACTAGAAATTTAATGACAAATTATTTAATTATTTAATAAGCTTTAATCTTTAAAATTAATAGACTTACATTAAGCCATCCAAACCAATAGATGAAAAAAAATTGACAGAAAAACTGGAATGGTTCTGATTATTTCCGAAAATTCCTTCAAAGGCATCTTTCAATGATCTGTAACAACCAATTGTGTAATTATTATTTTTAAATTTAATTTAACATATGTACCACCAAGTAATAAGAATGATCCATCAAGTATTCTATTTTCCATTTTTTTTTTTTTATAAATAGTTTATTCAAATTCTGACTTGAAATTTTTGAGTACCTATTTTTTAACCCCCGCAAATTCCCTGGCACTAAAGCATTGTTTCCCTTCAACTTAGAATTACTTCACGTGAAAAAAAAAGCATTCCTCACAGCATTACTCTCACTCAAATTTTAGATTCTAAGCAGGGCAACGATTTTAATTGATTTTACAATGATGTCTGTTTTTTTTTGTCTGTGTACACGATAAGTAGTGAAAATAATGCTTCGATATTCAACTTCAGTATTTTGTTCGGTAGGAAAGTGAATCTAGTTAGTGCACTCGGGAGTTTAAAATTTTCAGTAGTTTTCAAAAGAGCCGAGAAAAATTAAGAAAAAAATAAACACGATTGTAAAACCAATAGCTTCCTCGCTCCGCTCAGAATTTAAAAAACAGGAATTTTTAAGCAAAATTGGTTTTTGACCAAATAATTTTACAGTTTCCAATTTTTTAAATTTTTTTCAATAAATATCAATAAAATTTTATTATTTTATTCAAAAATCGTGCAAATTTAATATAAGATTTCTTATATATTGCTACAATAACAGTTAAAAATATCAAAAATAAATATGCACACATTTTTTTATCAGCATTTAAAGTTCGAATTTTGATCAAATTTATCAAATTTAAAATTAAAAAATTATTTTGCTTATTTATTATTATAAATGTATAAAATGTTCAACTATTATAGCTAAGGATTGTAAATTTAAAACAAGGTTCCACGTGAATAGGTAAATAAATCATTTTATTCACAATATTATCATAGGCTGATCATAGTCTTCGCTAAGAATTGTTTTTCGTATGCAATGATATTATATCATTGAATTCAAATTTAACATCACCCATTACAGTGACCCACTTGTAACCTACGTTTTTAACAATTCACTGAAAAAATTGTAGTTTTCATTTGAAAAAAGTTTGTATCGACACTCCTTAAATGGCATACAACATCTAAGTATTTGAAAATACGGTCTTTAAGTATTCTTCCAATTTACTAAAAGCTGAATTTGAATAAATTCGTTATTAAATGATAAAAGGGGAAATAAGTATACGCGTTGTTCACCCCCTGTATATCCTAAAACATAAAGATTGTATAAAGTAAAACAATTTATTACTTACGGATCTGTAATGTAATAATTTATATTGTGTTCTCCGATATGTTTAACTAACTCGTGGAACAATTGCTTGACAAAATCTCCAGTAGATGCTGTTATTTGTTTTTCACTCAGATGTATTGTTGACAAAACCATCCAAGAAATTGTATCAGTATATAGCAGTTGAGCAAAATATTTCGCAACGTTTTCTAATTTTATCTTGTCGAAACTATTGACAATAGCGTATGTGTCAACAAACAATTTCTCAAACTGTTCAATTAGCAATCTGTTTAGCTGACAAAATATCTAAAATGAAAATATTATACTCAAACAATATAGCTAATAGATACTACGTGAAAGGTCAATGATTCTTTACAACGATTGTATCTATATTATTTCATTCTACTCGTATTTCTTTGTGTACTGTATTTAAGTTGTTTAAATTAAAATAATTGTATAAAATTGATTATGAAATTAATGAAATATTGTACACAAATGATTTTAAATATTTTTATAATCAAAGTAATTTCGAATATTAAAATACCAATATCCGAAACCGAAATCGAAATCGGGAAATATATTTTTGGTTTTAAGCCCTGATCATTATAATAATATAATGATAATGCAGGACTTATAACTGATATAGGATACCGATTTTGAATACTGGTTTAAATTGTTAAAAATCGAAACTGAAAACAAAATCGAAAAAAAATCAATACCGGTAATTAAAATTGAATTAGAAATCGAAAAATATAAAAACCAGTATTCAAAACCAAAAACGAGATCAGAAAAAATAAATACCAACAGTGGCGCATCCAGAATTTTTTTTTTTTTTTTTGGGGGGGGGGGGGGTTAATAAAAGTGTAACATATAAAATTATATAAAATTGTATGTTTATATTATAATTAATTATCATACATTAAATATTTTATAAGTGTATAATTATTTTACTACGCTGATTATAAAAAGTTGAAATATGTAAATTATATTTTTTTTTTAAACTATAAATTTATATTCAATTTTCATTTCGATTTTTTAACAAGTTCATCTAGAACATCATTAATATCCACGTTAATATCACGATGAATATTAAGTAAGGCTAAACCATTTAAACGTATTTGTCCAGAAGAATTTCTCAAATAAGTTTTCAAATGACGGAGTGTTGAAAACGATCGTTCTCCCGTGGCAGTAGATACTGGAAGTGTAATGAATATTTGAAGAAGCTTAGATATTATTGGAATATTTACATCTGGACAGGCAATTGTTATGAAAAACGCTATCGAAGGATTCGAAAATGCACTAAGGTTTAAGAATGTAAAAATACATTGGGAATTATAATTTGTAAGATATGGATATCGCAATCGCAGAAGCCGCTAATCGGTTTTAATATTATGTTATCTGTATTCTGTATCATACTGTCATGTAGGTACTCATGTAATTCGGATTTTGCTAATTATAAGTCAGTTTTATACGTGCGTCGTACACTATACGAAAAGTTATCTTGAAAGTTACAAGAATCTAAAAGTTATTATATATTGACGTGTAATGGTGACCGCTGGGTGTCGAGTGCTGTGTCGGTCGATCATTAAATTAATTAAATATTGAACAATTTTCAGTGGGGGG
>NC_042493.1:70029517-70044195 GCF_005508785.2 Acyrthosiphon pisum | reverse complement strand
CCCCCTGGATACGCCACTAAATACCGATAACCGAAACCGAAATCGAAATAGGAAAAAATATTTACGGTTTCAAGCCCTGTTTCTTAGTATGTAGGTACGTATATATAGAATACATTAGGTATAGTAAGTAATAATCAATATAAATGCTACTGAATCTTACTTGTGTTATGTGTCCAAGATTCTCAGTATAATCATCATTCTCGCAGCAAAGCTCCAAAAATACACAGCAAATATCTTTTTCTTGGCCAGGTTTCAATTTTACTTTCATTAGTTGAGAAGCGCACTTTTCATACTTAAATGATGTTGAGGCCATTAAGACTTTTACAAAATTTTTTAAAAATTTCGATTTTTTGTCAATTTTTGGATTTCCTGTGCGCTTAACCACCAATTTTTGTCGTGAATCTATGAAACAGTAATTTTCATTTATCTCAGGTCAATATATAAGTGATATAGTGTAACATGCGTTACACTCTATATACACTATTCACACACCAATATTGACCAATACAAAATATACACACTCAACACTTTTTGACCCATCCAAATTATGACTTATTATTAAAATGACTTATGGCAGTTGGTTTGACAGTAATGATCAACGTGATTAAACTCACTGATATATTTATTAGCAGCCATCTTCCAAGACAGTAAAGTTCTATTTTAAATATAATAATTACCTACTATAGATTTATAAACTAAACGTGTCTTATTATTGATAAAATCTCATACACAGTGCTCTAAGTTCTAACCCCCCAGCTACGGAAAACTTATCCACAAGGAATAGTAAATTTTCTTTGGATAACAAGATTCCCCCGACCACGTTGTAGTAGTATGAGTACAATAATTATCGATTTATGAATGTAGTAGTTGAGGTTTTGTGATAACTAACTTTTATAAATAAATACTTACTTTTTCCTGCACCATAGGTATTATAATCGTACATAATTATGTATTCATGTTTAATATCAGTTCCCACTATCTGATCGCGAAATAATGTACAAATATGTTCACTGGCTTCATAATATGGATCGTAAAAGTAAGAGTCTGTAAAACAATTTTTTAATTTCAAATATAAAAACTATTATTTCAAAGTAAGTATGAGGTGTTAAAAATAAGGTAGTAAACTCATACCCAAATATTGATCTGGATTGAGTGGTCGTGCTAAAGAAATATTCAAAGGAACTCTGAAAACCTCAGGAGGCTTGCCGTTTTTAAGCGAAATAGTATTTATTAGTATGTGTATCATATGTCTAATCTAAAATATAATAAATTATTAGCATTAAATATTATCATTAGTCATAACTATCATAAGTCATAGGTAACACCCATGACTAGGGCAGAGAAATTATTGCACTAAATAATATTTAGGTAAAAATGGATCGACAAAATCAACAATATATATTAATATAGTATAACTCTATTGATAATTATTATATTATACAAACCAATTATTTTTAATAAAGTTATTATTAATTAATAATTATTGAACATCTTTATCAGTTAAAAACACATTTAATACCATAAATATCTTACAATATGTGCTATTCAAATTTCAAGTTGACATTATACATGAAATTGATTTTTTAGGTACTTAATATTATTATTTTAAAATAATAATACATAATAAAAAACTAATTTACAAAACCAATGAAATAATTTTTGTAATCTGCTATTATAATTAACTGTTAAATTTGTGTATACTACGGACTTTTACGTAAATGTATACTATTCTAAAATACAAACGTAGTAAGTTACTAGGTAGGTAAGTTAAAAGGATCATAAAAATTGTGCTTTGCATAAGGTAATATAAAAATAGATAGCATAAGAACGTAATACAGTTCCTGGATATTAAATTGTTGAAACATTCTACGCGCACATGCATATCCAAAACTGAACGATAAAAATAAACAATTATCATGATACCATTTACCTTTCTGAAAAACCGTACGTCGTACACAGATTTTTCTTTGGTACTATCTAAAATCTCATTGAGTTCTGCCATACAATTTTCCCTCAATTTATGTCCACATGTATTTATAATCACAAAATATGCATCGATTGAATCCTGGGTGGGTTGTTTGACGAGATACTGTAACAATCTTATTGCCATAAGCGGAGAAACCTGTAGGTATCGATTAATATTTGTAAGTGTAAATATTTTCAAAATATTAGGACAGTTTGAAACTTACTACATCGTAATTAATCAAATACGAAATAAATAGAACTGATGCTAAGTATTTACATTTTTCTTTCTTCTTATTTGCATCACAAAATTGGCAAAGACACCGTACCAAGAGTAACTCTCCTACTGTTGGAACCTAAAAGTACCAAATTAAACTTATTAAAAATCGTGTTTTATCGAACAAAGTTAAACTACCTACCTCATCGTAGATAAGGGCAATAAACAAAGCATATATGCGAGTATCTCTGGTTGAGTTTAACTGAGCTTCCATAATATTCTTGCAAAGTATACCTTTACCACGCCAAAGATTTAAACGTACCATCTTTTTTTTAATTTCAATGGCTTTGGCTTCTGAATCCACATGCTTAACTAAGTTAGAGATAGAGGTCTCTAATACATTCCAGGAAGTTGTCTGATATTCTTCACTAAAATTAGCAAATAATTAATACAATAAAAATATAGAATATATTGTCTATAAGCTAACAAATCGTTTAGCACCGGTAGTCATAATAAAAATTTATTAGTATAGGTACCTACTTACATAGGTAATATACTACTTATATTTATAGGCGCAACTATAGGGTAAAAATTCAGGAGGGTGGGATACAGCCCACATTACAAAACTATTTATTTAAAATAACCCATAGGGGTTATGCATGTTAGAATCTGAATTTTTGTCAGCCGATTTTGTTATAACATAATTTAATGATTTTAAATCATTTGGTGTTGGTGGCTGAGGCGCTAAAGTCAGTTGATTTTTGAGACACCCCCTGCCACTCCTAACAGGTCTGCGAATCAATCGATTTGTCTATCTTATTTAGCAGGCCCGATTCTATTAGCTATAAAAATTTCAATAAAATGGGTGAGGTAAACCCGTCAGTAGCTCCTAGGCTATATTACTAAAGTAAATTTTAAACATTTAGTTTCTATACAAATTTAATAAAATGTATTTAGATTTCATTTTATTTATTTTATTTTATTTATTTATTTATTATTAACCTTAGAATATATTGTACTAAAAGTTAATTTATTTTTAAAAAATAACATCACTATTGATATCTATATATTATTTTTAATGTTGCTGAATCTATTACCAACTCAATTATATATGAATATACTATTATATAGGTGACTTAGATTAGGTTTAGATAGTAATTATATAATAATAGACACCTACATAACTTTCCGAAACTATAAGGTATCAACCTAATACTCTATTTGTTTCAAAAGTATAATAAGTTGTAGAATTAACTCAATAAATAACTATTGTTAATAGATATATAGGTTAAATAATGGCATTTTTTAGGTATTTTTTTAGAGTTTATAAGTATGTCATAATTAAAAATTGTAAACGTTACCTCAGCTTGTTTACAGTGTATTCCGGAATAGCTTTTAGTTGACTGATTCCTTTTTTTGACCCTGTAATACAGTATATTACCTTATCAATACATTAGCAGTATAATTCCATATCTATATTTTGCAAAGTCTAACTAACCTAACCTACACATCAACAAACAAAAACTAAACTCTAAGTTCTAAACTATAGACATTTGTTTAAGTTATGTGTACCTTGTTAACATCATTATGGTATATGGTTGGAAAATACAATAACTAATTATGTCTAAGCCATGAGATAAATGTGAAACATTGGCAAATTAATAGCATGCTTATAGTATAGACTATAGTGTAGTACAGTGGTTCTTAACGGGGGTGGTACCGCCCCCTTGGGGGTATTTCAGTCTCTCCGGGGGGTGATAGTTTTGAAAGGGGCGTTGAGGGGGCAGTGAGTGTGTTTTTCTGACAAAATTAACAGACTTAATTTTAACTAGTTTTCACTTTAATTAATAATGTAGTACCTACACAATATTACGGCCAAAAGAAACAAATCTATTATCGATATAATGCACAATATTATTTATGGACCCCATAGGCGCAAATAGTGTTTGAGATTTGGGGGGTGGGCTAAAGACTTACTTTGATAATATTGAACAAGTTTAAAACAAAATGTAGGAAATGTTTGGGAGGGCTATGGACATTTTTCGGGCTTAGCCCCTAAAGCCCCCCCACCCTATTTGCACCTATGATGGGCCCTACCTATGTATAACCTAGATAACCTAGCTAGGTTCAAAATAGGTACCTACAAATCCAGATTGATGGTAGTGGAGCGAAGCTAAGTAGAAAAAAAAGCTATATAGTAGCCACTAACTTATAACCATATTAACAGGAGCCAGAGTTGTACCATTGAAAAACCGTGCTAATTTGTGCTAATCCCTGGCCCGCTCTACAGGGCAAATACCTGAACACATGTCATATTATAAGGAATCAATCGATCAGAAATATTGTGCTGATGGGGAACACGCAAGCAGATTGGTTGGATAGCTTAAATGTTACAACCAAAAATGGTTAAGTACTTTTAGGTCCGATTTTTCGTTAGCGACGAAAATACCGTAAAATATAATATTGCCCCCCCCCCCCCCCCGATCCACCGCTAATCCATCTCATTACTCTCATTACTGCGGCAGCATTCACTCTATAATCACAATATCGTATTATTAAAATATAAAACTACGTATTTCTTGTAACGTACTTTTCTGTAACCAACATAATACATTTACGTAAGTGTTTTACAAAAAGTTATTACTTAATAATATTCTTTAATATTTTTTATTTATAGTCACGTAACAATGACTAACAAATAATAATATATCAACAAAAAATTAGTGATATTCCAACAAAAACACTCCACCGAACTGTGTACAAAAAACGCTAAGTATAAAAAAAAGGCTTTAAAAGTTGTGATATAATTTTATAGCCAAGTCTTTGAACTATAGATATAATTTATGTTAAAATAGTCTGCTAAATAAATTAAGTTTGCTTGGTGACTTAAGAGGATGTTACACGGACATTTGTTGTCTCCGTCGTACAATTGCATAACATTTTAGTTTAAAAATTATCGTGAATTGGCCTCTTATAAAATTTAAACGTAAGACATATTAATATCTACTTAAGATCGACATTCCCATTCCTTTGATTTTGTCTCTATAAGTCACTCACGCAGTCACACTAAAGTACACAATACATATTGGAACTTTAAAACTGCCATATTAAATTTGTTGGTAAACTTATTTCAGTACTCTCATCGTATACAGTGATTATATAAAGACAGAACTCATAGTTTTCAAGTCCCATCAGTATCATTTTTAATTAGAAATATGAATTAAGCAATAAATAGCTATATACTACAGAATATTATATTATATTTCAAATTAAAAAATTATTATTATTTCGGTGTTTCATACAATATTTTAGTTGTCACGATGCGCATCCACATATATTATAAGACGTCTTAATTTCTAGTCTTTACTCTCCATCATTCGAAAATACATCCGTACCTATATACTATAAATACCATACAATATACTATGACACCTTTAAAATATTCTGATGATCTTCACATATACCCACTCGAATAATAGTTGGTAAATGTTAGGTCTCGTGTTAGGTACTTAAAATCGATTTAAATTGATACGAAATAGCATATCACGTAAAAATAACTAGGTATCAACAATTTTTCGAATCAACGAAATACTTTTGAGAAAATTATACCTAATATTATTTAATTAATTTCTATTTTGTACATTTTTTTAGTATTTTTTGTTATTCCCTTTGAGACTTCCTGATTCAAACAATTTCACATGATATCCATATTATCCATAAATCCATAATATCCACATTTCTATAAATACTTACGCACTAAACGCACATACAATTATGCGTGTGTATAACATGAATATACTATTCTCTACTTTAAATAATAAAGTGTTATTTTATAAATTAACAAATATTTCATGTTATAAACAAATATGTTTACGATTTGTTCACAACAATAAACTGTTCGAATGAATGTTCTAATAGGTAGGTTATTTGTAAAACCAAATCTGCTGTTAGAATTTGTATATTAGTGTTTAAACGCTTGTAGGGCAATAAATACGTAACCTTAAGCACATATAAATAATTATTATTATATGTAGATCAAGCACGCATTGAAAGCAATCACACAATTATTTTAATAATACAATAATTTCTTATTAATCGTAGCGGCGGGAGAAGGGAGGTGAGGTCATCAGTGGCGGCGTTATAATTTCTAAATCCTCATACACAATAAAAAATAAAGTTATGCATTGTTACTTATAAATAAAAGAAAATGGATGAAATTTGAAGTTTTACTGTGGTAAATTTGTGATAATAATATGGTAGGTATATTTTCGATTATTTATTTAGAAACATAGCATATTATACCCAAAACATTTTAGCAGTACTTTCCAGAAAATATGGTATACACAAATGAATGTGTAATCGAATAGCCATACATAAATGCCCCAAGAGAAAAGAATTTGGCCCGGCATCGCCCTCCCAATAAAAAATATTTAGCGCCGCCACTGCAGAGGGTCATTGTCGATAACTACCCGCGAGAAATAATAAAGAATATTGAGGACGATGGAAAATTAGGTATATTAGGTACCATATTATTTGTTATATTTGTTTATTATTGTGTATATACCGAAGAAAACGGTATATCGCAACTATTATTCAGAAATGGAACGATCGAATTCGATACACAACCATAATATTATAAATATTAGGTGCGAAAATGTGGAAAGCGGCGGCACGCGAATCTGGGAAAACGGAGGTTGTGCCGGGCACTGGTTCGTGCCGCGAATTTACGCCCGAAGACGGAAGCGCAATAATGCCGCGCGAAACACGGAAACAAACAATCACAAACACTTACCTGCACTAGGGCAGTAGCGGTAGGTCACGGAGCGGCGGCGCATGTTGTATTTGAGAAAATGCGATGGGTACCGCGGTGGTGGCGGCAACGGCTTGTCCATGGCTGAAAATCGCGGGCTCGGAGCACGTGAGACGACGGGACGACACACTCGGCCGATGGTAAACGATGTTACTGGCAGTACTGTTGGCGCGTGGTACTCGACAGGACGTGTTAGCGGCGATGGCGCGACGGTACGAATGATAGCTGGCGAACGTGCGTCGTCGTCGTGATCCGCCGTGTGTACGCCGCCGCCTCCGCCTCCGCCGTTCACTGCGCCTATCATTTAAGTGGAGCGGGTCGCGGGAGGCCGAGGCGGCCGTAATATTATGTCCTCACTCCTCACGGCGACGGCGGCAGTTGTTGGTTCAGTTTGTTCGTGGCGGGGAAAGGGGTGTTGGAAAACGACACGTGTCCTCCGTGACTCATCACCGCTGCGGCCAATAACCTTGAAGCCCGGCCGAGTAAGGTTATTATTATTATTGTTGTTGTTGTTGTTGTTATTGTGTGCTGCGGAATAATGTTTTAGACGCGCCTAGTCGCCTAGTGCTGGGGGAGGTAGGGGTTTAGGGAAAGAAAGAAATGTGTGCTCCGGTACGCACTTAACAGAGAGATACGCTGCAGCTGCAACTACTCCTCCGTCTGCCTATGATTGGGGGACTGTTGCAGCTGTGTAACTAAGTGACTTACTCCGCAGACATTTTATTCCTACCATCAATATACGTAGCGATGTTTGCTTATAAATTATTATTGTTTCTTTATCGTGAGATCTCAACTCGACCTACGTCTGCTATGTAATATAATATATTATACGGTCCGGCCGCATTGGGAAGATGGGACCCATACGTGTAGACTTCAGCGGACACAACACGCCAAAATGGGTGAGTGTAAATTACGCAGATTCTCATATAGTTGTTTTAGGGTCTGATTTGTAACTTATAAATTTCACCTGCACATTTTTTGACATGTAAAATTAAATAATATGTAAGCTTCAGTGGTACTAAATTATGTAAATTCCACCAATATTTAAAAAAAAAAAAAATCAAACGTGTAGATAAACAATAAAAATTATACTTTTAATGCGTTGTGTGATTAATTTTAAATTGGGAAAGCAAATATGTGTCATTAATATCAAATATAGTTTTAACTTAATCAAAAACAATATTGGCGATGCTTTATTTTACAGGTTAAAATTATAACCAATGGAATTTACATGATTTGACAGATAGAAAAATCGTACCGGTGGCATTTATATACAAATGTAGAATTTACAATCTCTTCGGTCGACGGCTAAATATTTAAATACCGGTATTGGGATAACGTTTTGGTTATTATGTCATAACAATAATCGACGCTACTGACCGGAGATGCTCTACTCCCGTACTAGATACCTATACTTAGTTATTATAATATATTATTATTTTTATGAGACGTTGTATACATTGATATAGGAAATCACCGGACGCCATTTTTTATTTTTTTTGTGGGTCACTGGGGGGTACTGGTAACACTTTGTTAAATAGCCGTATTTGTCTTTACAATTATTTGTAATATTATTATACAATTCGATAATTATCCGAGGTTATATTCTAATCTTTAAACAAAGTCTTACATTTCTATATAAGTTGATTGTAGAAATAATTAGTTAGATAGTGTAATTATCTAATTTTCTTCGATGATTTTGCCGTTTCGATTTAACCATCTGATGTTTATACACAGTTTTTATTGTCCACATAATTTTATATAATTTTACTAAAACTTTGAATATATGTCTATGGGCACCGTTATAATAGTGATTGGTGACGGTCGGATGACTATAAGTGTAGACGGAATTTGTTATTTGTGTCGATTCAAATACTAATTAATATTATTACTAATATTCATTGTATCGGTTCAATTTGTCGCGGTTCATGAGATTTAGAGAATACCTCGGAGAATACGTTTTGTCAAAGACGTGCTCCACGAGTAGGAATTCGGACTTCAATTCTTAGAGTTCGTAATAATATAAGGAATTCATGTATTGGACTTCTCGTATTATACTTACGTCATATTTGTGGTATGCACTAAACGCGCGTATGTGTAGGGTCGTCGGTGGATATAATATTAAGCCCCCCTCCCCGCGAGCTCGTTACCTCCACGTCAACAAGGCATCTACCTAAAATATATAAAAAAAAAAAGGCGTAGGTGACAGATGAACACGGGTATACACCTCTACTCGTCGACTTCCCACCACATGGGTATGCTGGAAAGCTATATAAACGTACCAAAGGGAATAATTATAGCCACACATGCGTCGAACATAAATACGAGGATTCGGCAACCCCTCTCGGCACACCTTAAATATATTATACTCAGAGACAGCTATAAAGAGTGCGTGCGGATGAAATAGTTTATTATATTAGGCCCTCGCTTGCCGCAGACATTTTGGTGTACCGTATCAAGACGATATTATCATCATGGCGGCAGTGAATTATACGTATCGCGTAACGCTATAAAAAAAAAATGTTTGTATATAATATACTATATACATCAAAAAACCTTTATTGTCACAACAATTTAGTACCAAATGGTAGCGAGTACCCATACGTCTTACGTTTTACTTAATATTCATTATTTTTAGTTTATCCGACGCAATGAAGTCATTGAACTTACGACTTTAAGTTATACATTACACTTCAACTATATAGCAACGTTTAAAATTGTATGTTAATACAAAAATATATAGGTAATGAAACATTTTTATTAAAATGTATGTCTTGTACATTTTGAGTAAAAGGTCGAAACAATAATAAACTGTTTTGTTCTATTATATTATTATATTGTACTTATATATTATATTATAAATTCTTTACGATTATATTATGTTTGATGTCAACATTTATTTTATAATTGTTTGGTGTTGCGTACGAAAATAATTGTTTAACAACCAGATTAAATTCTTATTGGGTTCACACCACAAACCATTATAGTAATCCTTGACAATAAACTCAAACTAAAAGAAAATTAAACTTATACTGATTTTCTTATTATTATTATGCAAAATTATTTTACAATGCTATAAAATTGCGTGAAATGTGTTGGAATCTACATATTTCAAAAAGTTTACCTTTGAAGTGTGTATATATAAGTGTATTTAATTTGAAATTATAAATAATGTACAAATCATTGAATTTACGCACATTACCTGGGTCTTGATTGAAGTGATGATGAAGTTTTTCATTTTGAAAATATGTAAATTAATGGTACAT
The DNA here is from genome assembly GCF_005508785.2 of Acyrthosiphon pisum. Lineage (NCBI taxonomy): Eukaryota > Metazoa > Arthropoda > Insecta > Hemiptera > Aphididae > Acyrthosiphon > Acyrthosiphon pisum. The sequence goes on along the minus strand of NC_042493.1, from coordinate 70,033,940 downwards.
AAAACTATTATTTAAAATTATAATGGGTTTCATATGTATAAGTGTATAACTATATTTCCTATATTGATAAATAATAATAGTAATATAATATTAATATTTTTAATATTTAAAAAAAAAATACTAGGTGGGTAACAACAAAAATATGACTTTGTCAGATTAATGAATCAATCGTTAAATCGGACTTTGGATAGATTATTATAAAAATTAGCCTACGTGACTTTGCGAGAACTCTAATAAACATAATATTATGATAAAAAATCAAACATAATACCTACCTACATCCGGTGTGATGTTTATATACGTCATGTAGTCTATCTAATATTTGAAGTCAAAACATTAATACATTTATTTGAACTATTTCAATATTATTTTATCTCTGTTTATTTTTTTTTCATTATATAATAAGTAGTTACCTATATTATTACGAATATTTGTAATTTAAGATAACCCTGGGCCACCACATGAGCTTTTCTCAATGAAGCCCAGTTATATTTTTGATATTATTTTATATAATAAAAAAAAAGGTTACATAGTTGTAATTAGGTATGCCGTTAGGACGTAAAATAATATATCTGAAGGAAATATTATGTACCTAATTATTTTAAATGTTTTATTAAACATTATTACTATCTGAATAAATTATTTACAACTATTTAAATTTTTTTTCACTTAAAAAACCGATGATGTCTAGTTGTAGTCATTGAAATAATACCATCTGCTACACGACAAAAGTATATGATATAGCGAGAAAACAATGCATGATAATATAGTCAAAAAATCCACTGCAACCTAGAGAAGAAGAAAATAGTAAATACTGTTAAATAATAAATAAATATAACATTAAGAATCATTTAATTATTATTTTTATTAGGTACGTGCTAATTCACTATTCTAATGATAATAGTTAAACGAAAAAAATGAATCCCGAGTAGGTATGGTTAACAGTGAACTTCAGTTGGCTCGGAAAATTTTTTCGCATGGCGTTTGGATGTTCTAATTTTACATAATTCTATAATATAGCCTCACTTACATATAGCCAGTTGGTATATGAGTATCTGCTGGGACAATTTTGCACGCAAAACTTGATCTTGAATTTTTAACGAAGCCGTATTAAGACACCGGTTGAAGGCGCGATGAGCCGATGAACATAATAATATATTATTGTATTGTTACAAGCGGTGTTTCGTTTATTTCATTATTTAATTACCATCTGTGACCAATTATTATTATACTGGCACAACCCGTGTCGTTTGTTTATTGTATTATATTTTTCGTTACTCTTTATTATTTCAATTGCAAATAATAATGGCCAAATTATAAAGAAAGTTTTAATTTGAGAAATTATTTGCCTAGAAAAATAAAATTGTGTTTATTTATTTTAATTACCTACTATATTATATATATATATACACCTAATCACCTAGGTGTAAATATTACAAACTATTCACAGAGTACTGCATATACTACAGCCCAAATATGTAAATTTATAAAATATATGACATGTTCGTCCGGTACTTTGGTTAGTCGATTTAATTTTACAACGTATTAAGAAAGTCGTAATCGACTAAACTGAAAACAAATAAATGTTTTTTCTAACAATATCAATTACTTATTCATTTTTAGCTTACAATAAAGCTTAAAGTTTTCAAAATAATAATACAATTTTATATAGCGTGTTGAAAAATAATACATACAACGTACGTGTTTTAAATTATAATATAACTAGGTACTTACTAGTTACTATAATCTATATATATATAAAAATGGAGACAAAAATGTATAACAATTCATCAATCGAGAACGGCTTGTCCGATTTAGCTCAAATTATTTTTAAAATGTTCGTAATTGAAGGATGGAAATGCAAAAGGTTGTATTGCCAAAAACCAAAATGTTCACAAATCAAGGAAAACTGTAACACATATTCTGACGACTATAAATTTCAGAATAAGTTTATTTATATGTAAAAAATAAAAACTAAACGATTGACAGTGTCAAAATAAATCTACCTAAATTATTGTAAACATTGTTTTTAATGCTTTAAAAATTTCGTGCCAGACCAAAACGTTGTATTGCAGGTTTTGAAAAGGTTATGGCAATATCACGTTTTAAAGTTGTTCCTTCTGTTGATACAAAACGCATTATTTCCTGCAATACTACGTTTTGAAGAAAAACGCAATATTGGCAATACCACGTTTTGCAATGATATCAAGTATGCTCCAATACTAATAACATGCATGTTGTGGGCAATAATGGGCAATAATACGTTTTGACTTGAACATGATTGAATATGTAATAGGTACCACGTTTTGCATTGACATTAAATGTGGCAATATCACATTATGCATTGAACATCAGTTTTAAAATCGATTTTATTCACAAAAGTAATCAATATAATTTAATTCTGACTGCAAAATCGAATTCCTCATATTTTTTTCCCAAGAGAATCGATGTTTAACTCGATTTTCGAAATTTTGGCAATACCACGTATTGCATTTGCACCCTTCAATTGCCAGGAGAAGACTTTTACGTAATAAAATTTTAGGAAAATCCGCCGGAAAGGTAGGAAATCTCAAATCTGTATGTCAAAAATACAACAGTGGCGCAACAGTGCATTATATTATATTCGTTGCTATTGGTTAATCGGGCATGTTTGTTGATTTCATATAATATAAAAATGAATCGCAGAATGTGTTGCTAAGTGTAATAATTCTACTGTACGTGTGTTGTGACTGAACTCCTCCTAAATGCTTAGACCGATTTGAATGATTTTTTTTGTATGCATTTGCGTTTATTCATCTAATTTTAGTACGGTTAGGTTAGGTTAGGATTTTGTATTAATTAATCATATCAATCCACCATGATAGGTATAATACGATAAACTTGGTATAATTTTGATACTTTAGAGTTAAATCATATACTAACGTACATACAGCACGGGGTCCGTGATCTACCACAGGTAGATTGTCTACCTGATAATGTACTGCTGCGAATCAGAATTTTTATTCCGGGCAACGGAAAAGTTAAGATTAATTTTGATACCATACACGATACACCGAATATTAAATAACGAATTGAACAAAGTTTGAGTCACATATAGTTGGTACACTTAATGGGCAACGAAGTTATAGAAGTTAGGTTTGATAGAGATTTTAGATAAGTACATAAATTATGATTTATGAACGAAGCATTAGGACCAGGCATCGAAAACATATCAAATATTAGCTTTCCTAAGGAAGACCGATCTACCTATATAATGAAATTTAAACCTTTTGTTAATGATAATTATAATATTAATGTTAGTAGAAATTACATATAATTAACAACATATTATTAGTTGTATAATTTTAGGACCAGAAATCACTTATTATATATTTAACACAAAAACTAATAACCTTTGCTGTTGATGTTTTTTTAAGTTCGATAAAAAAAAATAACAGATTGAAAAAAAAAAAATAATTAATTTAAATTCTATTCACCATGTTAAATATGTTTACGGCTTGTAATAAATATATTACTATAAGTATGTACCTATAAATTAAAATACCTAATCTTAAACATTTTACAATGTTATGGAATAAACTGCTTCGATTTTATAGCTTGATCGTTTATTATACGTATATTGTGTATTGAAATTTATTGTAATAAGAAATGATCCAATTATATACCAGCTTGTATGAGACCATTCATTGCTAAGATTATTATGAAATAACTTTGATTGATCATTATGATGATTAACTTATTCAATGTAATTCACATAATTATATGAAGAAGTGTAACGTCGATGTAACTATAGTCTATAATTGTACTAATTATATCGATAAAAATTTAAAAGAAAACTCAATTTATTATAGATTATTAATACTTAATATATACGAAAGTATATAAATATAATAGTACATATTAGTTTCGTAAATAATTTTCAAGATGGTCATTTGTGAATTTCCAATCCTATTTTGAGGTTGTTCTAATGAGTAGAACAAATAAGTACCTACCTAATAAATATGTGTAACAAAAATTTTATTTGGAATTCGTTTTTTATCATTAGTATAATATAAGATTATTTTTACAGTTTATTCATTTTAAATTTAAAAAAAACAAGTTTAGAGAACTAAACTCTTTTTAGTTGAAAATCTGATATATAGTAAATATACACTGATAGGTAGGTAAAGATAAGTTCAAAAATACAATTTTACATAATAATATAATATTATTCACTTTTAATTTAAAACAAATGATTTTTAGTTATATCAAAATTCAAGAACCATGTAAATTCTCCAAATACTAACCAATTTACAAGTTTTGATAAATAAAATAACTTTTAGCATGAAGTAAGACTTAAATTAATTTCAGTCAAACCTGTTAAGTAATTACATAGTTCCGCAGTCCAAACTACAACATAGGCGCACATAGGGGGGTGCTTGGG
>NC_042493.1:70022555-70029467 GCF_005508785.2 Acyrthosiphon pisum | reverse complement strand
ATAACTTTGGTTATTACTTGATTTTTACTAATATATTTATTTAATCTGCGGGCTACGCTGAATTGAATAAATTCGGAATGACAAATATTATTAAGAGGATGCTACACACGCATGTGTGGTCTCCGTTTTACAAATGTAAAACATAGTAAAAATGGTTTTGCGTGGATAAGAACTACTATGGCTAAACTTATAGTTCATGTTATGCAACCAAATGTTCCTACTAGGAAGAAGAGAACATAGACTGTGCAACATTGTTTTTAATTTTTCGATATCACAAATACGAAAAAAGTTCTCATGTTACATGTGAATAAAAATATATGGGTATCAAAGTTACCCCACGAAATCAAAGTTAGGTACCCCATTCTAATTACAAATTTAAAGCTAATGTAATGCAGTTAGTTATAGTATTAAGATTAAGGGGGGTGTGGGGGACAAAGCCCCCCATGGACATGTGTAACATAAACTATTCCAGCACCCCCTAAATTCACACCCAATGTGCGCCTATGAACTACAAATATTTACGTAAGTCCACAGGACTGTGAAAAACTTTGGCTTCATTTTTCATTGTTGTCCATAAAAGGGATTGAACTAGCGGATGTGCGTTATTGGTGTAAATCCGTATAAATGCAATGGGATGTAATAATTTCAGCAACAACCAGCCTTTTCAGAAATGTTCGAATGAACATAACTCTATAATCGTGGAAAAGTTGTTATCCTCCCTTAAAACGAAATCTTGAATAGCTATGAAACTGTGTGGTTTATTGAGTCTGTAGGGACTAATACATATCAAATTTCACTATTTCAGGGTTCACTGCACTTTTTATTAATTCAATTATTAGCGTTGATAGATTTCCATAAAGCGAAAAACCTATACCTATAAGGAGATTGCCCTCATATCCCCTTTAATACAAGTAATACAACAGTTATCTAACATATTTAGGTACATTAATCGTAGACAAGAATTTTCAGGCTAAAAATTACCAAAACAAAATAAATATAAGCAAAAGCTCAAAACATAATATATTAAGAGCGTATACTCACGCTCACATGTTGTCTCTGCAGTCTTACAAACGTGCAACACGGCAAATATGTGTTCAGTTGTACCAATATTGTGTTATTTGGCATTATCATTAATATTAAAGTGGAGAGAATGTTTTTTAAGACATGTCGTGTATTGATATTTTAATTTTAAAGCGAGTTATGATAACAATTAAAAGTTATAATATTTTATACATTTTTAACTACAAAATAAATATTAAATTTTAAATTTGATAAATTTTGTCAAAATTCGAACTTTAAATGTTTATAAAAAAAATTTTTCCCATGTATTTTTTATATTTTTCAACTGCCAATGAAGCATAACATTACATCAGGAGCCTTGTATTAAATTTTCACGCAGTTTTAACAAATAAAATTCTATTGGCAATTATAGAGAAAAAAACTAAAAATTAAAAACTGACAATGTTCGTAAACAGTTCTAAAAGAGTCAAAATATTTTCAACATTTTATGGTGTATATAAAATGAAAATTTACCCACATTTTCAGTAAAATGTTCACGTATCTAAGGTCATTAGTTTTTTAATTACAACAAAATAAGAAAATCGTTACATGAGAACTTGAGTGAATATCAAATATTGTAAGAATATGAATTTCAAACGCTCGCATAAAAATAAAGACAAATCACTGATTAAAATTATAAATAATTTAATGCCGTAAGAACAATTAGGTAAACAAAATCAGATACTTATTAAAATACAATACCGTGAAGTTTTTTTTTCTGTTTGTGATCTTTAACTAGTTTTTCGTAGTTACAGATAAAATTATGAAAATCGTGTGAGATTCTGACATGACCTACTTAAACTGAAGTGCGAATTGAGGACATAAATAATTCGCTTCGCACAATTTTTCACGACTTATAATAAACGACCACTTCTAGTACGTTTGTACAATTATTGTACCAATATAAGTATATATAACTGAATTGATAGATTTGATTAAAAATATCGTCTTGCATAAACCTCAGTATAAGCCATACGGAATTAAATGGTTATTGAAATAATTTTTATGTTAATTTTTTATAGGTACTTATACAAAAATACTTTTGTTTGAATGGGTGATAATTAAATATGTATGGCAAATAATTCGGAGATATAAGTCTGAATAAATTGTTCATACCAAACATAGGATAAAATAAGTAATAGGTAACCGATATTAACTTCACATAGTATGTCTATATCGAAAACCAAGTCCATAACTATATAGGGTAAGAGCGGGCCATTGAATGAACACCTTTTAAACCTTTTAACCACATATGACTCTATTTGTTGCAGAGAATTTCTGGACACAAAATATAATTGTATTGTATCTACATCAAAATGTATTATAAATGTCTTACCTATGCATCAAGTGTTCATTCTAAGGACTAAATGTTTAAAATGTGAGTAAACTGGATACAACAAATAAACCAGTTAACAAACACTGTTTATTTAGTGGATTTTTATCGATTGCAAACATCTGCAGTGATTGAACAGCATTTAAATAATTATAAAAATCAGAAAAATGCTTAAAACTAATTTAATATATTATGTCCCTATCAAAAGATTAACTCTATCAAAAATTAGGTACCTTGTCTAAACACTTATCGATAAAAACATTAAAAATTAATAACAAAATAAAAAAAAAGTAACAAACTAAACAATTCGATAAAAACCATGGTGATAAATGATAATTAACGGAGTGAAAAACTTATTATTCTTATAAATTGAATAATGCGGGCTCCAATGATAATAATATAATTTACAGTGTTACTTTATTATAAGATTCGACATAGAAGATATTATGCATGGCTTAAATATACAAGGTTATTGCAATATTACCCCCACTAAATCATTTTATTACGTTAAGGAATTAAAATCGCAGCGTAAGGGGACGACGTATACTGGCTATATTGTATTATGGTATGATATGGACCGTACCCTTACGCTGCCATTTTATTTTTGTTTGATAACAATATGGGCTATATGCAATAACCTTGTATATTTTAACCATGGTATTAAGCTAAATATGTCACTGCATTATTATTATATGATTAGTAAAAATATTGGATTTAATAATTCAGTGTACACTGCAGTTGTTATATTTATATATATATATTTTAAAAACTCTAAATATTTGGCACGGGCAACAACAAGGTTGTCATCAGTGGCGTGGTGAACTGTTATTTCAGAAGCAATCGCCCCTGAGATTTTTCTTAAATAGAGGGATGGGTAGCCGGTGAGTCCCCTTGTAAATGTAATACAATATATTCAATAGGTATAATCAATTATGATCTGATATATAATAAGTTATATTATATTAATACATTATTATGAAATTTATACTTGGGATATTTGTAACTCTAGAAATCGGAAAATATTCAGTTCGCCACGCCCCTGGTTTCCATTGTTTACCTACAGATAATACAATATTTTTCCTTTATTCTTTGCTCACGAGTCAAAGATATTTTTTTTGTTTATTAATTATTGTTAATATAATTAAAATTATATGATTAGTAAATAATTTAAGAATTAATATACTCATGTCAACAAATTTTCAAAAAAAAATATAACGGCTTGACCGATATTTATGAAATTTTTTATGCATATTCAGTAGGTATGAGAATCGGCCAACATATATTTTTCATACCCCTAAGTGATAAGGGTTGTCCAGAAAAAAATAAAATAAAAATATTATTATTTACGATAGAAATATTTGTTTATAAATGGTTGCTATTGGTTATATATATTTAAAATATTATTATTATTATTATTAAAAAATAAAAATAGTGTATTATACATTGGTTGCTATTGGTTAATCGTGCATATTTGTTGATTTGTATTATTATCTTTTGTCAATATATATATATATATATATATGAATGTTTGTGGGTAGATTAGACCACTGAGAAGAAGATAGGCTATTTTAAAAAGGGTTTAATTTGGTTTTTTTTACTCATCGGATTTTAGTACGGTTAGGTTAGGTTTATGTAATAATTGATTATATTAATCCATCGTAGGTGGAATTAAGTAAAAACGATAAACTTGATATTTTTAACTTTATATATGTATGATCAGCTAGTATACTATAAAACTATGCTAACGTCATCAATATTTTTATTTAGTGTTGTAGATAATAGTTTTTTAACTAAAATCTAAATTTATAATATTGCTTAAAAATTGAACATTAAAAATGATATAGGTGTTATCATAGAACAATATAATTATCCATGATATAGGTGGCCGTGATTGATGATAACAACAAATTGATAACGACTGTATATTATGTGATAATAACATAACAATTTAATATGATAACATTTGTGTGACTGACTAATTTATAGGTCTATGTAATCAGTTGTAGTCTTATACCATTGAGCATTTCAACATTTGAACTATTACTATACCTTTAATAAGTAATAACTATTGTTAATTTATTAAATTGTTCAATGACTTCAATGGTTTCTACTCTAACCCATTGTCCACCGGCAATTTCCAATAGTGAATAGATATACCGTAATATTATTATTATGCATTGTATTCAATCTTATAACGATTATGCTTTTAAGTTCATAAATTAAAAAATGTATGAATATTATTTTGAATTTTCTTTGTTAGCACTTCTAAAAGATAAATACATGCAGAAGATATTGTGTTCAAAAAATTGGATTTCACATATTGGAAATCTTGTTGAGATGGCACCGCACTATAAAGAGGTAATTTATCTACTGTCTCAATTATCAGTAGTTATTCTAGTGTCTAGTCAGATAATGTATAGTCGGGAAATGTACAAGTTTGTTGTTACGGACATCTATTAATGGTTTTTATTGATTTATCATTGCTTTCAAATCTAATACCTTAGCACATAAGATTTCTGTATCTTATAAGCATGTGCATACCACTTCTTACTTTGAGACTACAAGTAAAATATCTTTTCATCCCATTGAAGCGTATTGTTTTCTCAATATCAATAAATGAAAATTACGTTTTCCAAAAATTGCCTCAGAAATGTATATTGAATAAGTTATAAACATCTATCAAAACATAATATCAACCTTATAAAGTATCTTATCTTTTTTAAAGTATTTCACTCAGCTTGTGAAAACTTACATTTATAGCCATATGCAGTGGCATATCCTAGGGAAGGCAATGGGCCTTGCCCTCCCATCCCTTAAGCAGTATTATTTTGAACGATGGGCGTTTAGGCATAACACGTTTGGGTACGAATAGACTCAACGTTTGAATACATAGAATAAAAGGTATTTTATAATTTTACCTGGTAAATCAGTCTAATCAGAGAACGTCTGGGTATACATAATACATATAAACACCATATATGTAACACCTGTATCAATACAACTACAGATTTCTTTATTTATTCAATCACTGAGGCTCAGTATCTCAGTATTTTCGTTTTTTCCTAACTGAAGAGTAAAAATCATAAATGTGAATATTACTGAAGTTTTTGAAACCCGTCATGATAAAAAGTGCATTATAATAAAATTGATAATTGGTAATTTAGTAATGTAGTGAATTTAAAATAAACAAAGCCGAGTGCAACATTTTTTGTTATACCAATTAAACAAAACTGTAACACAACATGAATATATTTAAATAAAAAATTAATGAATTTAAACTTGACAATAATACTATCCACGTTATATCAGAAAAATAAAATTTTAGAATAAAGAAGATTGCAGTACCTAAATAAGTAAAATTTTTAAAATAATATTTTTTGAATTAAGTAGATTTAGTATTTTTGTAATGACCCAACGATTTAATATAATATTATGTACCTAATACAAAAAATATTTTTAAATTAGTTACAAAAAAAAAATTAGAAAACAATTATGAGTCAACCTCCTTGTGTCCCTTGGGTAACGCTAATACCCTAAAAAATAAAATAGAAAAAATTTATTGGTGCTCAAGTGTAGTATTATTTTAAAATACAATGTACCCAAATATTGCATTCATTCTAGGTGTCTGAAAAATTTGTACCTAAACGTGTTACTTGTGTTCTCAATTGTTTTCCCAATTTCAATGTAAAAATATTGTTTTGTATGTGTTTCAGCGTTTAATTTTACTGTTGAAAAATTTTGTTTATTAGGTTTAGAACGGTTGCAGATTTTTTTTTTGCTTTGCCCCCCACCCCATTCCAAAACCCTGGCTACGCCACTGGTCACATGTTAAAAATGTAAAATGTATATAAAAGCTATAATTTGTAATTGTTGCTAATTAGATAACATATTATTTTAATATTTGTAAACTTTTTTCCTCATACAATTTTTGGTCTTATTATTGGTAATTATATTATAAAACACACATTTTTAGTTTTTATTTCGATTCTAAAGTTTTATTAAGATATTTACCTATATACAAATAATTGTTTGGAATTTTTAGTATTCTATACAAATTCTATAATAATTAATAGGTACATATCTTAAAAGTATTTAGTGAATTGATTTCATCGCTACATTGTAGACTATTGTACACTTTTAGATTCTGAGTGGAACGATGAATGTATTGATTTTACAATGATGTGTGTTTTTTTTTTTTTTTTTTTTTTTTTTGTGTCTGTGTACACGATAAGTAGTCGAAATAATGCTACGATTTTCAACTTCAGTATCTTGTTCGATCAGAAAGTGAATATTGTTGGTGCATTGCGAAGGTCAAAATTTAAATTTCCCAGTAGTTTTCAAAAGCGCCGGGAAAAACAAAAGAAAAATTAAGGAAAAACGGGAATTTTTACGCAAAATCGATTTTTCACAAAATTGAATTTGGTTTTTGGTGTAACTTTAAAAAAAATGACCGTAGATACATGAAATTATCAATGGTTATTTACATTTCCATTTTCTATACACGATAAAATTTTCAAAAT
>NC_042493.1:69978829-70021452 GCF_005508785.2 Acyrthosiphon pisum | reverse complement strand
TATTTTTATAGTCATTTTAAGTACAAATTTGGACGAAATTACATATTAAAAACCTAGGATAACTATTTTAGTTATTTTGTTGTGATTGTATAATATTATTCGTGGGTACTTGAAACTTCTAAAGTATACTATTATATATCTATGATAGTACCACGGTTTTTTGTTGATGTATATCGCGTTATAAGTACCTAATAGATATTATGATATGATTAATTTGGAATTTATTATATGTACCTATCATAGGTTAATTTTTTTTTAGTACCATAGATAAGTATATATTATATGTCTAATACATAGACTGATATACCGTCTCCGCTCAGAATCGGTTTTCTTATACAGTGATATTATATCATTGAATTCAAATTTAATACTGTCCATTATACAGTGACCCACTTCTAACCTACTGTACAGCAGAGCGACATCCACTTACCCACCTTTTTTTAATTTAATTTTTATAAAAAATATTTAAAAAAATCAATTAAAATCCTTTTTTTGAAAAATATATGCTATTTTTTAATGTGGCACACAACTACTTATATGCTATTATTGATATTTAACCATAAGGCATGATACAATCAAGTTACTAATTTTGTAACAAGTAGGTATAGAAATAGTTTTAATTCAAAATATGTTGTAAACAGTAATTTATTGGAGTTGGGATACATTTACCACTTTACATTATTTGAGCGTTGAATCTAATATTCAATTGGACGATTTCCATTTAATCTAATTGTTATAATCTCAAGTCGCCTACGATCAGCTTGAATTTGCATACCTACAATAATAAATTAAATTTGTAACAATTAGAAATATTCAATTACAATATAGTTACTTCATTACTTGTTTCTTTTTCCTTAGCTCGGGCTTCTTCCAACTCCTTGAACGGCAATCTAATTTCAGCTGGCATCAATTCCATCTTTCTTTGAATGAAGTTGTTCATATTTAAACAGTGTACATAACCGTCTACCCTAACCCGACATGTTGGACAATGATTATATTTCTCTAACCATTTGTCAATGCACCATTCACAAAACATGTGTGAACAACCAAGCAATGATGGCTAAATCAATGTAAATTAAAATAATTAAAAATGTGGTTCTCTATCATTAATTATATTTTTAATTGTATCTTTTATATGTGTATTTCCTGAAAAATTTTCAAAGTTTTACCTTTATGAATATTTGAAGACAAATACAGCACTGGTGATCGTCATTTTCCAACAACCCAACATTTAATTCCTCAGTAAGCTTAGCATTTTTATTTTTTTCCTCTCTTAACTCTTCAGTAAGCATACTTGTTGATGTTCCGAGTGTAACAATTGTTCCACTTAATTTGGCATTCTCATTTCTTAGCGCTATTAAATCTGAACAAAATATTTAAATGTATTTAATATGAATTAAGTATATAATTTTAGGTGGTGATTGATACCTTGTTCCAATTGTTTTTTTGTGGATTTGGTTTTGATTAATCTATTTGGATATGAAAAATCGTCGTTGCATACAACAGCTGTAGTTGGTCTGAAAATAGATAATGCAAAATAAAAATAAATTATAACTATTATAATTATAATTTAATTTTGTGAAAACCTTACTCAATGGTGGACTTGACGGTTGTTGTCTGCTGACCTTGTTTACGGGTGGTTCTTTTTTCTCCAAAATCTAGTAAAGGATATTCATCATCCAGTCCCATTAAGGAAAAAATATGATTATATAATTATGAATTATTTATACATTTTATATTACACTTGAACAGTTTTACTCAAACTCTTTTAATTCAAGATTTTTGATACCTATGTCAAACTTTTTCCATGTCCCTAGAATTTTCTATTGTAGTATTAAAACATGTATAACTTGAACTTTAAACCCCTTCAAATTTGTGTTAACCAAGCCCGACTATATTTGAAAATGCATAGTATTCTATTTCTTTATATAATCCATTATAGATATAAGTACTCCATTTATATAATTATAAAATGTATTTTATCTTTCATTAAAAATTGTAATATTTCAGAAATGTCAATATATTTTATGCCATAATTATTTTGATCTTATCAGTAAAATAAAAAAATAATTCTATAATCATACTTATATACTATTTGCGTCTAGTTTATTATCAGTTATTTTGACTGGAATCTTTTAAATTTGATCATGTTTAATATATTACTGTTTTGTCACAGCCAATCTGTAAGTAGGTACTTGAAATAACATTATTTTTAAATATATGATACTCACTTGACAGCTTTTTATGTCTATTGATACATTTCTCGCCAGATCCATTCATGCAAAATTTACAAATGGGATTCATATTGCTTCAAGGGTGTCTTGTTAACAGTTACTGAAAACAGATATAAAATTAAATTTAAAAGCAACTCAGAAAGAAAAATTAGATTTTAATAGATTCACAACGTTCATAATATTATTTTAAAAAGATTACAGCAAAAGTGACTACTAATTTAATAATAGATAATATTATATAGCTTTGATTTTTCTATTTTAAATTGTTTGACATAGTTGAAATTATGAGCTGTAGATAGATTGTAATATAATGTAGCGATATTCCGATATAATTATTTAATTTACAAAGTTTGAATGTAATGAACAAGAAGTATTTTAAAATTGATTGTAGGTATATTAAACAATAAATGTTAGGAGAGTGCAAATACTCTAATTGCTAAACTCTAATGTAGAAACCGCATAGTGATTTGAAACGCCTCGGTGATATATTTGTGAGATGTTAGATTTTAAATGAGTATTTCAGCTAATAATTTTTAACGCCCACATTTTTAAAATATTGTTATTTTACTATAATTTATCACATTGAAACCACCATATAAGTTATAATAACGGCATTAATTAAATTAAAGTCGTCACACTATTGAAATTGTCATCGGTCGTGTGACATTTCCATCCCAAAATAATTATAAACAACGTTTAAACCGGTAACATGGTAGTGAAGTTTAATCAACGCTACTAGATATAATATTATACAGGCACATAGCACCCACCAACCGTTGTGTATGAGATGGTGTACATCTGATTGGAGCACAGACTTCTATGCTACACTAGTTTTATATTGTTACAAGTAAAGCTCAGTTGTAGACGGCCACCATTTTCTCAGTTGGCAAAACATTTCATTAATTATACAAAATGTATTAAAACATTTAAGACTACAGGTTTAGAAATAATAAAATACAATACAAAATAAAATAAATCATAATCAATCTTATTTGCCATATAAAATACACTTGGGAATATAAAATGGTTTTATACATTTTAAAACCTAGTTATTTAATTACACTAATTACTAATTACAGACCATATGTTTCAAAATAAACAGAAAATAAACATCCATTTTTCTAATCCTGGTGTTTTAACCACATTGGTGTGTTATTGTATAGCAGCTTTTAGTTTACCTATACTCAGTCAAACTGACAAATTACACCTAAAATTGTATGAAATGATCAGCAATGCTTAATATGCGAAACCAGGGGAGTGCTCACAGGAAGGGGAGGTGTCATACCATCCTTTGGCTTTTTATGTCATGTAAAAATTAAAGTATATTTATCGCTATATGACGTAGGTATTAACGTAGTTTGAGAATAGTTAAAATTTTCATATCTCCCCCCTCCTTTCAAAAAAGCTGGACATGTTGCTGCAGGAAACTAACTTGTTAAAGTACACACATTTAGCTGTTTATACCTAAAACTTGTCCTATTAAGCATGGCTGTCTCGAACTGCTATCACGAATGTCAGGCTGTATAAGCGAGGTCTGAGGATTAACAAAAATGTCATTAGTGATTTTTTTACATGATATTAAATACTATACTCTGTCCCAAAAAAGAATACACCAGTTTCGCGAATCGCGACTGATGAAGCTCGTAACCCGATCCCCCCCCTCCCCCCACTATGAGGTGGAATTGACTATGAAATCGACTCACAAAATCAGCTATGGGAAAAGACACCAGCGCCCACTAACACCATGGTAGTGTATACTGTAATCACAAGTTAAGATATCTTAAATCGTTGCTGTAATAAATTTTTTCTCACGGGGAGCGCTTGTTATATAATTTCTAGAACTCAGTTTGGTGGTCACCTTATCATATCCCGATGTCCAACCTGTATAATATTATCTTAAATCGTGAATATACCCATCAAATTATATAATGCATCGTTTAACAACATTTGGTACGCGTACCACCAGTGGTATGTGGATAGCTCGTAGGTGGTACGCTACATGACAAAATAAATAGGTATGTCAGCAACTCGTGATACACATGTCTGTGACGTAAGCAATTCTTCAACAGGCTGAGCGGTGAAGTGGTGGTGGAGTCTTCGGTGGCAACGGCTAATGTGGCAGTGACGGCGGTGGACCAATGAGAACCGGAGAAATGCTTACGTCACAGTACTAGGCTGGGTGCTGTGGGCTAGGGTGGGAGCGCGATTTGTTTCTAAACTGGTAATATTGCTGACATACCTATTTATTTTGTCATTGTTCGCTAAGAAATTCCCTTTCATAAAAAAAAAAATGGAATGGATCATTATTATTATTATTATTATTATTATCATTATTCACAATTATTATTATTTGGTTTATTTGATATTAATAATAATACAAATAACAACTGTACTTATTTAATTTTGTTTTTATGCATTAAATGATTATATTATATCATAATTTCATTGTTCCTAATAAAATAAATGTCCATACATGTAAAATCACGTATTCATTTTTGATAAGGAAAAAACGTTAATTATGAAAATATTTAAACCATGTAGGTGGTACGCGCATATAAAAAGGTTGGGAACCGCTGGTATAATGTATAGTTGGTATATTTGGCGCATTTTGTACAATGGTTGTTAAACGGCCGCGTTGAGTGCTCTGGTACAAACACCCGGTGAGCAGACCAGTTATAGAGCAGATGCGCTGCGGCGAACGAAATCTGGTCGACCTGCTGGCGTATTATGCTTTGAGCCAAAGTATATAAGATGTACAATGTTTAGTCGTGATAATATTATATTCACCCAAATTACGACACTTAAAAGTATTAAATACAATTAATATGAACATTGTTTACTACGATACAATATATATTATATAATGCATACACACCTGTGGAAAGATGACGGCGGTCGGAGGGTTGATCGCTACAACGGTTCAGCGAGTATTGTGGAACAAGCCGCCTGGAAGATACCTCGATAACGCCTGTGCTGAAGTCGACTGCCGAATGCCCGAACGTCAGAACGCGCCGTTGTGATTACTGCCGAAAACTGGTCCTACTACGTCGCCCGACCCCTTCCCACCCAGTAGGGGTACCAATCTCGTCGCAACGCCACCGTCGCAGGACTGACCCGTGTTAAATCGTTACTTCCATAGTAGGTACCTACCTATTATTCTTTATACAGTAGAATCTCGATTGTCCGTCTCCTAACCTAACCGTCTTTGCAGGTTAACCGTAATTTTTGTTTTGTATTAACACGATGTGCATTACTCACGGGATGCAGTAACGTATTAATATATTCTTATCGTCCTTTTATACGAGCTGGTATAATCGGGAATTTACGGCAATACCTGCTAGGTAGGTGATATAATTTGATGGCGTAGCGCACAAGTGTGAATAGAAATATTTTTTAAAAATGAGTTAAGTGCGTATGCAATTTAATTATAAAATTCTGCACGTTACTCACAAACATTGCAAGTGAATAGTTCATTATTTACTCTGCCAGACGTCGTGTTTATTTTAAATAAGTTCGAATAAATAAAATTAGTAAATTACAAATGTTCTAAGTGACTTTACAACATTTGTGATTTTCATATATATCTTTATCTTGCGTTTAATGTGGTAAGTGGCGTTAAAACATTTGTAGACAATATGGTAAAATAATAAAGATGATGTTTGTCACGTTTGGCGCGCATTTTGTAATCATAGAGAATAGAAACATTTCTATAATTTAAGTCAAAATATTATAGGTACCTATATGATATCAATATAGCATATTATTATATAGCATCACATAACCTTACAAGTTATCACTAAATTTTCTTGGCGTAGCGCACAAGTGTGGTAAGTGGCATTTTTGCTATTTTACAGGAACGTCGTTTTAAGGTGGTTATTTATTTTTTATGTTCTTTAATTATTAATAGATTTGCATACATTTTTTTTCTATAAGGCTGAAGTTTATATTTTGTTTTTAATATAACATGTTAATATTGCTAATATTGTATTCTAATTTCTAATAAATAAAATTGTGACAAGTACTCAAAAACATTTTATTTAAATACAAATGTGTTAAGTGTATGTACAAATAAAAGGTATTTACATTTTTGTGTACACTAGTCCAGCCCATACAATGAATAATTAGGGTTGTGAATTTGTAGGAAAGTGCACTTTTTTTTGGTGATTGTGATATGTAGATTCGTAAGTACATAATTTGAATTATGTTACTATATGAATCCATTTGTAAAACTTTAATTTTGCATTTTTAGGTCATTTTTTCCTTTTTTAGTTCATTTTCCGGTATTTTTAAAGTCAAATTCCGTCAATTGTCATGTTTGAAAAATATTTTTGTGTTTTTGTACACAGGCTGTATACGTTGATAAAATAAGGCAATTTTATTGCTAGATAAATTTATAAGTTATTTGTGGCACATCGTATATCAGTCATGAATTTCCAGATTAAGTTGGTTGATTAATAGTTTTAGTAGGTAATTGTTATTATTTATTTTTTTTTTTTTAAGTAAACACAATTTTATGCATGTAAAATGTTATGTACTAATATATAATATCCTATAATATAAATATAAACATAAAAATTAAATTAAAAACCATATTTAGGGAATTTTATACTATAATTTTTGGAATTTTTATGGACTTTAGATACTGAGTGAAACGATGAATGTATTGACTTTACAATGATGTGTGCTATTTTTTAAATTTTATTTTGTGTCTGTCATCACGGTTTGGGGCAGTAAAACTGCTTCCATTTTCTTCAACAGTATCTTGTTCGATGGGAAAGTGAATCTAGTTGGTGAATTCGGGAGGTCAAATTTTAAAATTCTCAATAGTTTTCAAAAGCACCGGAAAAAAAACATAAAAAAAAAGGAAATACGGGAATTTTACGCAAAATCGGTTTTCGACAAAATCGATTTTGGCTTTTGGTGTAACTCTAAAACAAATTAACTTAAATACCTACATGACATTTTCACCGGTTGTCTATATTTGCATTTTCTATTCACGATACAATTTTCGAAATATTTAGATTTGTTTTGAACTGTTTAGGAATATTTTCAGTTTCCAATTTTATTAGTTTTTTTTTCTACGAATGTAAATAAAACTTTATTTGTTGGGTAAAAAAGCTTGAAATTTTAATTCAAGGCTCCTACTATATTGTTGACATTTGAAAAATATTCAAAATCCTTAGTCCCAGTTTTAATTTATTAACATTTAAAGTTCAAACCTTGATAAAATACTGAAAAATTACGAAAATTAGCAAATTATTTTGAGTTGAGAATTCATACAATTTTTTCTTTTTTATTCTAACATTTTAAAATGTAATACAAGTTCCCTCATAAATTTGTCTAACTTTATCAAAACAAAAATGTCTACAAGCAAATCAAATTAAATTTTTATGTCGTTTGAAATTCATATCTTTACAATATTGGATATTCACTCGCATATAGCGGTTTTGTTATTTTATTGTTATTCAAAAACAAATAACTGTTGTTACATGAACATTTCACTGAATATTTAAATAAGCATTTTCTACACACGATAAAATTTTGAAAATAATTTGATTTTTGTTTAAGCTGTTTACGGACACTGTCAGTTTTCAATTTTTTTAGTTTTTTTTTCTATAAATTTGAATAAAATTGTATTTGTTGGGTAAAAAATTGTGAAAATGTAATGCAAGGCACCTGATATATTGTTACAATAGCAGTTAAAAATATTAAAAATACATGGCACAATTTTTTTTATAAGCATTTAAAGTTTGAATTTTAACATAATTTATCAAATTTAAAATTCAATATTTATTTTGTAGTTAAACATTTATAAAATGTTCAAATTTTATATCTAAGGATTGCAAATTTAAAACAATGCCCTACATAAATAGGTTATATATAAATTACTTTATTCACAATAATATCATCAAATATACGTAGTAATATCATATGCTGACTGACTGTTTTCGCTCAGAATCGTTTTTCTTATACAATGATGTTATACTGTTATAGGTATCATTGAATTCAAATTTAACACCATCCATTAGAGCGACCCACTTGCAACCTACTGTACAGTAGGTTGACATCCACTTGCCACCTGTTCTGTATTTTAAGTGCATATTTTATTATACAATTTTTTCTTCTTAAAATATATTAATCAATTGCTTAAAAACTGAGAAAACCGCTCTGTTATGAATGGTAGGATTGAGTGTGCCGTGGGTGTCGGGAGGTGAGGGGATATATTTTCATAATTTTTAGTTTCACTATCCGTTTTGTCATAGAGAATAGTTTGTGACATGTTTTATTTCATAACGGTAGGATAATAATGAATGTACACATTATTTATGAATTATGTATTTTAAATTACATAAATATTATGATAATTAACCCATAAAAAAATGCTAAGTAAGTCAACTGCCCATATTTCCCACCTTGCGGACGCCCTGGACGTATATTTCATCATATTCAGTAGTATATATTAATTTCTACGTTTAATTTTAAATATTAAATTTCTACGATTAATATTTTTGAATACATTACAACAAAATAGGAATAATCGTTATTTTACGTTCGCCTTCCCAACGACGATTTAAATTTCAAACATTATTAATAAAAAATGAATATGGCTTTATTCTGAAATTGTTTAATTAGGTACAGTAACAACACCTTACGAGGAATCTTTACTAACATTTTCAAGCCTTTAAATTAAGAATCGATAGAATAGAAGAAACTACATAATTTATAAATGCAATTTTTCGTGATTTTGTAAAACTATAGGATTTTTGAAATATTTTCATTGTAGTAAGAACGATTTATGAAAAACCTTGTATTCAATTGTCAAGCTTTTTGATTTAGATATAAAAGATTTTTCAACATATTTGATAAAAAGTTGATTAAATGTCTATAAATTACTATTATAGTAAGAACGATTGTAGTAAGAACGATTTATGAAAAACCTTGTATTAAATTGTCAAGCTTCTTGATTTAGATATAAAATTCTTTTCAGCATAATTTGATAAAAAGTTGATTAAATGTCTATAAATTACTATTATAAATATTAGTTGAACATTTCAAGTATTGGGTTGTGTATAGTAAAATATAATAATATATGTAAAAGAATGCCAATGTAATGTATATTTTAGTTTTTCCTTATTTATTTTGAAAGCTGCTGTGCATTTTTTACTTTAGACCCCCTCTCCCCTTCTGGATCAAACTAATGGTATAGGAGTACCTAACTAGTAGGTACTATAAACAATATATTATGTTGTATTTTTACGTCTTCAAAAGATGTTGATAGACGCAACAAAGTACAAACAAATATTAACCAATATTAAAAATAAACCACGCATTATTGTAAAACTAATGGATCTTTGTTTCACTCAAAACCTAAAATTATTATTATAATATAGTCAACAAAGTTTCATAAAATTAAGGAGATGGCATCAATGAAAAATATTGTCCATTTTTAGGGAGTTTAATATAGGCAACATGAGACTAACCATCGTAATAAGTATTGTGTGGTTGTTTGCCTAGTAAGCCTAATTCAATAAAGCGAGTAGTCCTATCGGCTATCACTGTCACGACGCGTAACTCTCGTAGTCTCGTACACTTATTATATCACTATATAACTCACTGTCACAGACGATTACATTTTTTACTAAAAGTATGTACTCTTGTCATCTTTGTACGCTTCTTAAAAGTAAAAATATATTTAAATTCGTCATTATTTCAACTTAATAACTTTTTTTCACTTTTTAAATTTATTTATTTTAATTCCGTAGGTATTATAAGTTATTTAAATTTCTGACAATTTAGTATTGGATAATACAATTTAAAGAAAGTAAGTTAAGATTTAAAAAGTGAGAAAGTCGTTCTTAGGAAATTTTTTATGAGAAATTCAGATCCGTTTTTTTAAACTTGTTTGGTGCTTTAATAGTTGCATTATCGGCACGATGGATAATAGATTAATAGTTTTGGTACACTAATACACATACGGTAATATATGATATATAATGATAAATGGATAAATTCTATTTAGCCTACCTTATTCTTCAATTTTATATTTTACGCGTATTAATTAAACCATTAAAAGAGCGAATGTTTTAAATTATAGTTTGTAATTATTAACTTATATGGACAATTTCCAGGAGGCGGCCACAAATTCACAATATTTTAACAATAATAATATGTAATAAATTAATAATTATCTATTATCCTATATCGCTATAAGCTTTTCGTTACGGTCATTTTCTCCCCTGAGAAATTTCAACTACATGTACTTTAGTATCAATATCAATAACTATTATTAGATTCTAATTTATAAGTAATTCTTATATCGACTTGCCCCGGGTGGAATTTTATCCTGGCGCGCTTGTGTGGAGTATGTTCACAAACACGAAAAGTGATTTAGTTATTAGTTCATCAGTTGTGAATTCGGTAATTAAACATTAAAAAAGTTCGAAACACAAGCATTAGATACTTAGATATATGTTTAAAAAATATACTACGATATATTCGTCGGTAAAAACAAAATACTGAAAAATGTTTTAATAGGCGAACTTTGTTGTGATGTCTTAAATAACTTATCATACTATTATTGTGTCTTACTCAAATTTATTTCTAGGGTGAGAGTAATTATATGTGTTTGGCTCGTTTTGAATGTTTTGATAATTTGTATAGACCAAATACTGGTCCACTGGAAAATCTATATATCTTATTTTAGAAAAATTACTTACTCTATTTTAACTATTTGTCGGTTAAACTTGCGTTATATTTGTTAACTTACTATGCTATTCAGTGGCTGCTCTGTAATGTTTATATAAAGTGTTAGATTGGTGTGAATATAAAAAGTTCATGTTACGAATATCTTAAAATTAATCTAAGTTTTTTGAACATTTTATTTTGTATAGCGTATAACTGTATAAGTAGTATAATAAATAATAATATACTTATTGGAGGAAAAGTTATAATACCCGGCGAATAATTTTTTTATTATTTTTATAATAATTGTGTTCAATTATTTTTGTTTTTTTATATTTCTGTAAGAATAACTTACGAGAAAACGGCCTATGTTAAATGTTCATGCGTAAAGACCACTAAGGCGCCTGTGAGTCATGTAGATACTACATAAAGTGGTAGACATAATTAAAACAGTGCTGTACAATACTATACTTGGCATGATTATAATATATTATACACATAATAATAATATTATATAGACACGACGTGTTGTAACTAGTTCTATACATTAGAAATTAAAATCAGCCGGAGAGGACGGGTCGATGTATTATTATTGTTCTCGGTCGAAGTGATTGCGTTGTCAATCTGACAAAATATCCTTAACGAAGAGTTAATTTATTAAAACAACATGATAATACTTCATAAATATCATTATGTATTTTATACAGAAGCTGGGTCCGTGTGTGGTCGCGTGCGTAAAACTAATTTTGGCCACTGCGGCCGCCGCCTAGGCGCCGCACTGTCACCTTATTCACACACCATTATCAAATATTGCGTTTTCTATAACAAGAATACAGTGATACAGTGATAGTAATAAATATCGAACGGCAAAAACCCCATTAAGTCGTTGGGAACATGTCCAGAAAATGGTATTATTCATCCATATAATAATCTAAAAATATACATATATGCGCGTTTTAGGTAGTGCAATTATTTTGCGCCCTTATTTCGTGTTATTGCGTTCACATCGGTGCGATTTATAATATACGGTTGACGTATTTTGATGGGACGCGGACGTATAAAAGCAAACATATTAAAGAGTTGTTCGTATTATAATAATAGTTTATAAATTATAATATTATTATAATCAACAGACGATTATTAATCTGATTATGTGTCGATACGTCAACATTGTTTTGTTATTTTCTCATCCCCCTTTGTTTTAATAATTATTATATGGGCCATTCCCGAAATAATAATAATATTGTGTCATACGAGAGTCTGAGACCGATCAATCGCCGTGTTTTTAATTATTAATACAAGTTGAAGTACTCAAAAACACACGTTTTAAAAATTCAAATCTTTTTTCAGTATTACTAGTAACAATGTACGATTCCTATGACGAGTCAAAAACACATTTTTTATGGAGTCTGAAATAAAATTTATTCGATTGTCCAAGTTTACGTCGCACCCCGACTTATTCGTATCGTCCTCAAACTAATACAATATTTTTGAAATTAAATGCAACAATTTACAACACAGACAAATTTGTTTTCTCCTTGTATGGAGGCTGAAATAAAATTTGTAATTATATAATTCTATAAATTATTATGCATATTATCATTTAATCATTATTATATGTAAATGATATTTGTTAAAAAAAAGAATTTCTAAGAATAATGTTCATTAATAACTAATTAAAAAATATTATAATAAAGAATAATAAATTAAATTAATTGAAACAATTTAAAATTAGAGTTATGATTTTTCCTGATTTTGTTGAAATTCAATTTTTATTTTATTATTCATTACTCGTTGGTATCATTTTTATTCAATTGAATATTTTATGTTTTACCAATTACTGATCAACATCATCTATTAAGATAACTTTTATAGAACCGTATATCACTTGTTACATAGAACATAAACAACATATTATCATTTAAATAGTTAAATCCTGTTGTTTTATGATTTAATTTAAGTATCAGGTAGTTAAGGCTTAATTCCATATTTTAATCAGCAAAGTGTAATGTATTTTTTTACATGTTTGTACAAATAGGCAATCACAGTATAGTAAGTTATGATATTTTTATGTGAATCATTTCTTTGACTTATCAAAATTATCTGAATCTAACGTATACGCTTATAAAATATAATAAATCATTTTTTGTGCCTACCTTTAAATACCGGTGGTATGATAAAACTAAAACCAGATATATTTTTTTTTGTAATATTACCTACATAAACCAAAACATACATTTGAAACCAAATAACTACATATTTTAAAAGCCTAAACCGGTACCGTAAAAACTGTAGGTTTAAAGACCCTGGAATCACTATACAAAAATGAACACAGTGACAATAATATTTAGGTAGGTACCTACAATTATATTATAATATCTTGTTACTTGTTAGAAGTATTATAATAACATTATTCGTTGTTCAATCCACTTATAGGTATGCATATTTCCATTAGATGTACAGAAGGCACATATATAGGCTTATAGGTATAAATTAATAATAGGAAATATAATAATATGTGAACGACAATTAATGTCTTTGTTATAATAATAGGTATATTGTTTTGTACCTATTTAACACATACCTAGGTATGTAAATATGAAATTTAAATACCTAATTCTTCGTATAAATTAATTGTATGTATTTAATATTTTTATAATAATGACCACGATAACACCTTATACAATATACAGCACAAAATATTTATGTGTTCTTAAAATAATTCATTTACATACCTATATTAATACGTTATATTTTAATGAGTCAAGTAGACGGTATTGTTAGTACGGGAAGATAACGCCGTGTTTTACTGAGTTAATATTACGTTCACGTTATTTGCATAGTAAATTATAGTTTAAGAATTTATTTAAAACCTATTTAAAATATAAAAAGTACCTAAATTACAATAATTATAATAATAATTATTAGACACTTTTTGTTGATAAAATTAGTAAAGTGTCACCTCTAAGGCTCTAAATACAAGCATGTGGTTATTGGTGATTAATGATTTAACATACCTACCACTAACAACATACGAAAAATAAGTTTCGTAATTGTGCTGCTATATTTATATGAATTATTGTATATTAGGTATAATAGGTACAACCATTCGATACTAAAGTCTATATTGACATTTTTTCAGATTAATTAGAGTAGTTGGAATTTTAATCACTCTACATTCTATACATTTTTTCTAAAAATATATATAAATTACATAGTTTGTTTGTAGAACGATTTGATATTTTGTATGGTAAAATGAGAGGCGTGGTTTTGGGACCACATTTTGTTTACCGGCCTTATATGAAATATAATATGTAAAATTAATCACTCAGCGTTTGGGTGATTAAAATGTATAATTTTATACATGTACAGCTTAATGGCTCTATTCCCGTATCATGTTTTTAAACAATTAGTTGATAATTGATTCATTTTAATCGACGAAATGTGTCCTAATGACTAATATACAATATACAAACTGATAGTAAGTTGATTTTTAATTTACCAAGGTACATAATTTCTTATTATTATTATTCTTATTGTAAATTTTACTGTATATTTTGGAAAATATATCATAATTACTCAGTATATTATACAGAAATGAAGAACGTAAGTACCTATACATCATATACCCCATAAAAACTACAAATCGCGGCACTGTACGGTTATCATTTATTTAAAATTATAATCTGGAATAAGTACTCCAATAACGCCCCTCCCCCCTAAATTAAGTAACGTGTTAAGTAATACAATATGCACCCAACCAGGGCTTGCAAACGTTAGAATAACGTTATGATTACAACGCTATATTTGACAAAAAACGATTGCAATTTGCAAACGTAATTATAACAGAAAACGATAATCAAAAATAATTAAATACCTACCGTAAAACAAAACATTACGATTAAAAATATATTTTATAAATCATTAAACAAAACATTACGATTAACAATATATATTATATATCATTAAACAAAACAAAATGCAAACGTAATTTATAGAATTTCATTCAATGAAAAATAACACAAATTTAAATAATTTAATATCCATTTATTTAAAAGTTATATTGGTTTTGTAGAAATATTCATTTCATGCATACGGACATCAGAATTGATTATATTATATTCCTTATCCAGGCCATTACGTATACCCATATTAGTTATTATTAAAAAAAATTAAGAGGTAGTAACACTATGCTAAATAACGATAAACGGAAAACTTGGATAACTTTTTAATTCCAAATAACGATAAAGGCAAAACTTGTATAACGTATTAATTGTAAATAACATAAGACAGATTTTTTTTTTTAAAAATGCAAGCCCTGTACCCAACTAACATGTTACCTCACATTTCAGTTATCTATTTTAAATTATAATCAACTTACAATTATGCCAATCGATTTAAATGATAACATATAGGTACTACTTGTTCAAAATACCCATATACCATCTACGTATAATAATACTAATTCCTATGCGGGGCTAATTCTTAGATACCGGTATTTTTTACGTCCCAACCGCGATATAATATACACCGAGACGTGGTCTAAAAACCAGTTTGTCTTGGCGAAATCTGCATGATTGGCTAACCTTAGGCAATAGCAGTTTTAAGGGAAGGCGATACCGTAATTCCTGCGATCACCCCCTCCATGATTGGGATTAGGTTAATTCATTTTAAAATATAAACTGTAAATATTATATAATACATATTCATGGCAATTGCTAACATTAAATTGTATACAAGTTTTAAAATATGACAAGAGCGAAAAGAGAATAATAACAATGGGCCACAAGGTGCAAAATTCAGCCTCTCCCCATTGATCTTTTATGGATCAGTTTCCGGCAGATGGTATGTAGGCACGAACGCAGGTGATCTGTAAAAGTAGGGAACTCAACTCAAAGACCAACTCAAAAGAGAGGTTCTTGTGTTATTTATTTTTGTACATAATATTATAAACCCTTATAGAGTATAGCATGCGAATATAAAATATTTTAATTTTATAGCTGTATCTATACATTTTTTTTTGATCTGTAAATAGATATTTATAATTATTTTATTCAATCATCGTGTGTAGAAAAGTTGTCATAATTATATCATTGCAAAATGGAGTATTTAGAAGTTATTTACAATCAACTCATCCGTATCGTAATTAAATATTATTGTCACACGCAGCTGCTTTTATATTATGTACCTATAACCTTTACTATTGACGTAACAATATTACTGATTAATGTTTATGATAATTTTATTAAGTGAATACACCTAATGAGACGATAATTTGTATAGCAAGTAAAACGTTCATTATATTTCAAAGGTGTGTTACAGCGTGTTTTTACACATACTTAACAATGATAAATAAGAGCATATTGATATTATATATGTATACATAAATCATTATTATTATTTATTATAATAGTATAATGGTAGGTATAGATCTACACATAATTATATAGATGTTAGGTAGGTAGTATAGTATAGTATATAGTTTAGTACTATTTACATTTTTCTGATAACTTTCAGATAAAATCATTAATTCAAAACTAATTTATTATATAATATTATGCTGATATTATAAGAACTATATTGTCTCTAAAACAAACTTATCTTACGGAGGCAATCATTTTATTTAATGTTATATTCAAATATAATTTAAATATTTTACAAATAGGACTGAAAGTTTCTACGCATTTTGATATTTTTATTAAATTGTCTTACTACCTTAAGCAATAATTAGTTTTACATTTCAATCAAATTTTTCAACTAATTGGATAAATATTAATATTATTATTAGACATGTATAATTTCACTTATTTTATCGCTTTCTGGTAGTACCGGCACACAGAGTTCATGTTTCTGCATATTAAGAGTTTATTTATTATGATAAGTACACCTATGCAAGAACGGCTAAACTAGTGGGTGTCGCGGAAAATTCGTCGTTGAATTTAGTCAGGGCTTGAATTTGAAAAAAAAATTCCGTTTAACGTTATATACAATTAAAACGTTACAGAATTTTTGCGTTTATCGTTATTTAGATTTAAAACGTTTTACATGTTTTGAGTTAATCGTTATACAGAATTAAAACGTTAAGTAGGTACACATGTTATGCGTTTATCGTTATTAGTAATTTAACGTTATTCAAATATTTTGTTTGTCGTTATTGAAAATTAAAACGTTATTCATTTTTACATTTACCTAAGTATTTTATGCTATCGAAAATTAGAACATAATCTAGTATTACATTTTACAATTCTTATTTATAAATAAGAATGATTGCCTGTTCTCACAGGATTCTTACAATTTATAACTTAACAGGTACTTCCGTTTGTATTTAAATTATATTGAAAGAACAAACGACCAACTGGATTAGATTTCGTTCTTGGCATTTTGCAAATCGATTATTGACGTATAAAAACTAAAACCACTCACACTCGCGAGTCGTGAAACAGTAAATATGAAATAATCCAAAACGGCAAAACGTTAAAAATTAAAATCACGCACACCTTTGCGCGTCACGTATCAATATAATATTGTAGATACTATTCACTAGATAATAGATTTATCAATAAATTAAAATAACGTTGCTCCACGTGGAATAACATGGGGTATTTTAATATTTTACTCATAATTTTAGTAAGTTGTTGATACTATTTTTGTTTTATGAATTATAAATTATAATCTTAACTATTATTCCGATTAATTCCTTAAATATACCAACACGGCAACACAATACAACCATCAACCAGACACAAATTTAAAATTAAATAAACCATGGGATGCCATTAGAGATTAGTGGAATTATTGCTAAAATCGTCTATAGATAATAAATATCAATATTTATTATATTATAATATTATTAAAACATAATACGTAGGTAATAATTTATTATGAAAACGTTATAATATAACGTTATAATAAAACGTTATATTTATTGTTATATAACGTTTTATTTTCGCTTACTGTTTTACTATTTTTTTCGTGTTCATGTTTCGTTTCGTTTTATGTTTATTTAAAACTGTCGTTCGTTGCATCGTTTTGTTTAGTGATAATTTAATATTGTAGTTTACTGTTTACCGTTTTGTTTTCTGTTATCTTTTTCAATCGTTTTTTGACAAGTATAACGTTATAATTATAACATTATATAAACGTTTTCGAGCCCTGGAATTTACAGTATTTTAACGTTATAACGTTACTCATGTCAATTCTTTGAAGAACTTATAAGATTATAACGATTTTTGTGAAAAAGTTCAGTAAACCTAATAGTTTAAAACGTTATTTCATAATATGAAGGACCTATAAACTAAATTAAATAATTGGTTTCGTACCATTATATTTTCGTATACAAAAATAATGTTCTTTAACCGTTTTTTACGTTGCGTTCGATAAACATGCCTAGAAAAAATGTATATCCATAAATCATCTTTATTATTATTATTACTATCATTATTATTATTTACTATAATAGTATAATGACAGATACCTGTAGGAATACAAAAAACTATATAGGTACTATAATACATGGTATATAATATATTCTATTATTTATATATAATGTATTTATTATGCAGTATATAGGCCAGACTGCACTTAAGTAACAAAGAATAATTTATGTTTATGATTTAATTTTGAATATGACCCGTGCTTCAATAGATGAACAATAAACAGTAATATAATTTGAATTACTTTCTAGAAAATTATAATATTTTAGATTATGAACAGAGTGTGATTAACTAATCTGTAGGTTTTAATTACAATGATGTGTAATTTTTATCTGTGCGTCTCTCTTGATTTATGATTGCTTCGTATTGTAATTTGAGTTGTTTTATTTAATATTATGGCATAACATTAATTATAACGAAAACTGTACCTATTCTGATCTCATTGATATTTTGATTGCTATCCACCTATCTAGTAATCACCCTCAACAAAACCAAATTTACAGAATATTGTATATTATATGTACGTACTTAATACATTTAACTTGTACATTTGAAGAGACAACATCGACATGGGTACATTTGACACGTTGATAAATTACATTTCGTGTGAGGTAAAAATTATAAAATAAAATATTTCAATGAATTACCTACCTAAATTTTAGAACAAAATTTGAATTCTTAATAATTTCAATGACACGTGAATGTATAATTCAATAGTTCAATAATAATTCGATAACGCACACTTAAACAATGTATTAGTACCTATAATTAACCTTATCGCATTAAAAAAATTAAATTTTAAACATACATTTGTTGTGTATTATCTGTGAATACATATTATTATAATAATAATCAGATAATAGTTAAAATAAATATTTCCCAATAAATCATTATACTATATTAATATTTATGACTAATCAAGTATTGGTCAATACACAAAAGACACTCGACACTTCATATTTTTAAGTCAGAGTCATAAAGTGTAGTTTAGATAATATTTAATAAGACATTTAAAGTAATCAAAAATAGTTATAATTAATATACTAATATATAATAATGTGCCTAATTGATTGTATACACAATATAAATTTAAATTTTCTCGGTAAGTTTTAATCATGAGAAAGTGATAGCATACAACCTACTTCATAATATAATATTATTATGTTATTAAATGTTTTTATAACCACATCAATAACAAGCAAAAATAAGATTTAATAACAACAATTTAGGTTTAAAATGTTGATAAGTTTTTAGCTTTTACTTGAGTTAAGTGCCTAACTCTTTTATTCCTTTGTACCTAATTATTAAACCTATATTATTTGTGACTACTATAGGTTTCGCTCATTATTATTACCTTTTTATTTTAAATTAGAATATATTAACTTAAACGTTCGATTGGAATCAAATTTTAAACTTATCAGGTACTGACCACTGTAAATTTCGGCCTAAATATTTTTTATTTACACTTAAATTACGTCTAGGGATATTTATATGAAAAGTCAATATTTTCCTTCCATTTTTCAGACCAAAAGCTGGTAATATAATTGTATTAATATTTGTTTTGTAGTTTTTGTTGTATATGATTAAAAAACGTATTTCTTAAGACTAGTAACTACCTACGCAACTGGTAAAAATGTGTATAAATGTGTAATAATTCCCGTAAAAAGTTTAAATGAATAATTATTTTTGTTCGCTTTCATTTTTTTTAGTAGGTATACAATAATTTATGTATCTGAACCCATAATTGTTCAACTTTTTGTTCCTTGGGTTTTCAAACTTATATACTATTATGTAACACTTAGCCTTTTTTTTAAAAATAACCCGAAACCCAATTTACGTACATTTCAAAAAAAAAGTACCAAGGCAGCAATTTATGTAGTACCTAGCTATATAATACGATTATGGCATTTTTTCAGAAATGAAATATACCGTTACAGCTATCATATTTCAATGTAAATAATTTTACAACCGCTATAATTGTGGCGACCTTAATTTATTTGTTAGGCGATACATAATTTCGTATTTTTTGTAAAACAAAAAAAAATCAATACTATAAAAAATAATTTTAGTTTATGAGTGTAATGAAGAATAATATCCTAATTAATCATCGTTGAAATAAAATAACTCGTAGCGGATGTCGAATTATTTCACTAGATTATCAAAAAACACTTAAAATATATTTTCGAAAATATATAACCATTATAAAAACATTAATAGATTGTCACCTGCATCGGTGCCACCATTATCGAAATTCACAACGTCTTAATATTGTGTTTGTGCATTCCATTCGAACCAAAAATTCTGGGATGTGTATAATGTATTATGTGCATGTACGTCTGTGTATGAGTGCGTGCGTGTGTGCGTGCGAGAGTTTGTGTGTACGGGCAACTGGCAAATACAGCTATGTAATAAGTGTCTTGTGATTTTTTTTTTACAAAACCCGCTTTTTCCAAACTACAGTGGAGTAAAGAAGTACGTTAAGAGGGTGCGTAAGTGAGGTGGAGCAATGCAGCGAATATATGGATGTTTAGTTTAGCCGCCTTAGTGACGCCGCTATAAAAGTATAAAGCATTCTGAATTTTCTACAGTTATCAAAAATGTAGTACATTTTCTTCTTTCAGCTTCTCCTAAAGCTGTTTAGGTTATAGATTATTTGTAAGATCCTTATCGTTTAAATAATAATGTGATTTTATTAACGAAAAATTGGTCAATCTTGAATGTAGACTATATCACACAATAATATGTTCCTTGCATTAGGTAACCTGCACAGCAGCAATTTAATTAATAAGTATCCACAGTTGCAAACGCAAAACATGTGAGTCGTACAATATTTAACAAAATACAAATCAATTACTTACATTTTAGTAACCAGTCGGCAATATAATAAATAAACCATGACGAGTTAAAAAAAAAATACATAACAATTTATTAACTTTATTTTATTGTTTGGTAAGGAATTATTAATTTAAATCTAAAATAATTTATAAATTTAAATTTACTATTTTTGATTGAAAATGAGTCTATAAAACATTTCTCAATACACGGTAGGTACATAAAACCCCATAAGTCAGTAAAAATCTGTTTAGTCGCATCAAATAATCAGAAATCAGTTTCCTAAAAAAAACTTACACTGTGGAGTAAATATTAACGTTACTGGCGTATTGGTGTATTGACAATCAAAAATGATTATAATTATTAATTATTATTAACACTGTATTTTACGTTGTAGCCACGAGTGTCCGCGACATTGTCTGAGATGGAAAGACATTCAGATTGAAAATCTATTAGAAAAGATTTTTTTTATTTACACATCTAAATGTAAACACAAGATAAAAAGCCATAGTTAGAATGCGAAAGAGTCAGAGTAAATAATTTTTTTAGATATATTGATACAGCCATTTTTTCTTAAAATTAAATATTGTCTTCCACGACTGTTTATTTTTCTCCACTATCTACATTATGAGTATATAAGAAACTGTCACTTATATTGTTCTGATTTGCTGTACATCACTTGCTGGTGTAAAATACTGTATTATTATTCTATGTATTTTTATGTATAGACAAACATTAAATATGAAACAATTTCAATTTAAGAATATAGTTATAAAATATAGTTAAATATTAACGTTTTATAGAAATTTAGAATTAAATAAAAATATAATATACACATTATCGTTAATTATTTTAAATACCTTATTAATATGTATAATATTATATAAGAATACTAAACACATAATTTGTGTCAAAACTTCATACATAAAACAAATAAATATAAAAAAAAAAGATTTTATCAACCAGTGAAATGTGTATTTAAAACGGATATCATAATCTTAAATGTGTGTTATTCCTGGACATTTCAAATATAAATTCATTATTCGACACATAAATAATCCCTATTATGTTGCCAAACTGTCGAAGTGTAAATACATAATTTCGCTACGACTTTATATTTATATATAAGACATTTAAGTCTGAAGTATTATTTGCATATTAATATTATATGATTATGTGCACGGGAAATTTAACCAGCCTTTTTTCATCTCGATTTTCTCGTAAAACTCATATAACTCTCCTTAAAATCGATCATATCGATGTTTCCATTACTCTGTTGTATGTTTCTGGTGCACATCGTGATTTATTCATCTTTAAAATATTATAACCCAATAATAATATTGTATTCTTCGGTGAAAAATACTATTGTATCGCGCACTCTATGTGAGGAATTATTATTATTTAACCCATGGCGAGGGAATAACGTGTTACATGTGTTACTGTATTTTTATTGCTATAAAATCATCGCTGCAGTAGGTGCGACCTGTAGCAGCAGCAGCGTGTGGCGATCACATGCACGTGCACGGCGCGCGGGGTGGGGTTGGGGTTTAACAACCCCTGACGCGATCAATACAGGTTTTGTGTTGTGCAGGCGGCAGCGGCCGTGAGAGGCGCTGCGTCAGAACAGTTTTCACAGGTCCGCAATTGGAATTAATTGAATAAAATAATACTATTAATATTCGCAACTTGCGAATTATTCTAATAAATGGTTATCGTGATTATTAGCGTATTGGCTCCCAATTGGCAATATGCAAAAAATTGGCGATAAACGTATTATGTCGCCGTCGTTGTAAAAACTGTATCGACGCCTTATGCCATTGAGATTGTGATTGGAAAATAGTAACAAAATAACGACCATCATCCGTTCAATTCCAATGATTATAATTATTATTATAGCTCAAATTATCAAACCGATGTTTAAGTTTTTTTTATTACCTATTATGTTCAACATCGTATATTCGTATTAGTTACTGTTATCGGTTTGCCCGATGTCCATTTTATCGCGTACATTTACTCTTGTTCTAAACTAATACCTATTGTAAATATTACGTCTTTCAGAGTATGCGATAGAAATTCTACTTTGTACCTAGATAAAATAACAATTCATTTAACAATGATATTTGTACCAAAATTAATAGACTATTTATTTTTTTGTGTCCGATTTATATGAATATTATATTTTTAATTAAAGACTTGAGTAATTCTTTTGTAGGTACAACGAATGGACTTTAATATTAAACAATAAATTGTATTTTACATTAATTAAAATTGTTATATAACTAAAACTGTTTAGTACAGCCTATATAATAAGTCAGTAATCAGTATGGCATGGGCCGGAGTGAACCATTTCAGTAGAAGGTCAAGACTGAATTATTAACCCGTGTTACAAAAAATAATTAACATTAACATGTTACTATACGTGTATACATATTTTTTAAACCTTAGTATGGAAGTTCATTCGGTTCATTAATTTTCTTTATTCTGTGAATATTTTATCTTTCTTTTCATATATACATATGATGATATAATCATCACATTCGTTTATAATTCTTGTTCGATATATTTATGAACCGATTTTGAAATAAAAGAAAAAGAAATTTACTTATATTTTATTTTTCATGAAAGTTTAAGCAATAAACCTAACTACGTATTTTATTCCTATGTATTATACATATTAACGTGTATCAGAATCAATAAGTACATCGATATATTACGGATAATAATTATATTATAATTATAAATACTATGCAATACGTTAGTTAAATTCATAAAATGTCAACAATACAATTCAAACAATGTTTTTTATTTAATTATTACGGAAAAAGTCAAATATACAATATATAATAACAGCAATAACAATGGTGAACCAAATTATAAATTATTAATGAACAATATTATAATATTATATATACATAGTTATAAATGTTCAAGTTATAAACTTATAAAAATGCTAAGAATGAAATCAAAAATATTATTAAAGATGGAAATCTAAGAAAAAATCAAAAAGCATGTGGTTGTAAAAAAAATTAACAATACATTATATCCTTAAAAACTAGATTATTGCCAGGATACATTAAAATATTGTGATTTATAGTAATGCAGTTTTTAGAAACACGAGAAATATAAAATAAATTGTTTTAATATAATTATATATTATACGGATCACAAATAATTTATTACCGAGGCTGATAAACACACATAGGTAATGTTAGATATTATCGTATTTATTAATAATATTATGGTACCGATATCGGCAGATGGACGAACAAGATCAAACATTCTTTATTTAGTTAGCTGCCTACATAGTAGAAATTAAACTTATAGGCATACACATGCGGTCGATATAATATTTTCATTTCATTCGATTATTCGTTTACCTTTCCCGGGCGGCCTTCTGCGCGACCGTACCCCAATGTGCCTACCTGATAATTTATTGTTAACAGATTTAACGAACAAGTCAGATAAAGGCCTGCGGCGTCGGTACCTGCATTCTATTATGTAGTATTGATGCGCCGATATACGTTATTCGTCCATACATGAATAGGGACATGACATAATAATATATTACACCGAAAACCTCTTCGGTCTTATCGAACAAAAAATAAATAATATACCATCATATATTATTATTATTGTTAGTAAATGCACTAAAGTTAAAATATAACACTACGACGACGACGACGAAGATTACGGTGTCGGCGGCGACATTCCTCAGCGCACGATCGGTCGGGCGTCGCGCGGCGGGGAGCAACCGGTTTTTCGTTTTACCCAAAAAACACATATTTCGTGCTTACAATTGCATTAATGCATTATATATTGTATCCAACAGCAACAATAACAACTATAACGTACATTATTTACGATAGTTGATAGCATCGATACCTGAGACGTAATACCGTGTTGGGTCAAGTCGTCGTCATGGGCATCGAACAATAAATGAATATAACAATTTATACTCAGGTAGAGAGATGCACTGCACTATATATATGTATATATCTATACTGTAGTCGAATACCCGCAGACAAAACGTGTCATTGGCGGCGACCGTCGTCCATTTTTATCGGGATACGAACACGGTAAATCTTCAGTGAAGGACAATTATTTGTTAGAAAACGTCGTTATATACTTATATCGTTCAACCTTAAATAATATACCTGATGGTCGCAAGTCAAAGAAAAAAAAACTTGAAGTGTAGAAAAAATATTCTTTAAAATACTTACGACTGAAATGACAACGACGATGGTTGACACTGATAATAATAATATAATATGGGGAATGGATATTCTCTGAAATATATAAATAAATACAAAGTACCGGTGTCCGGTGAGGCGGTGTACATGAGTACATGACAGTTATTTTCATAGTGGCCCAACTTACAATCAATAAAAATATATAAATATAATATATGAGTTATAAATATATATCATATATAATTTTAAATTGTATAACTCTTTATACTTTCATTCTATTTTACTTAGTTCTTCAACCATAAAGTTTTGAACAATTATTGTGCATAGCTACCCGACGTTTGTGAATGGTGTTAATACTTATTATCATAATTCAAAACTAGAAATTAATAACTCAATAATAGGTGTATAAAATATTCACGACTATAACAGTGATGCCCACCGGCATTTCATTTTTAAATTTAACAAAATATAAAAGAAATTCGCATTTCCATCATTATTTGTATCATTAGATATTTTAATTTCTTTTATTGGTGGTTCGCGGGGATGCAGCATTTTATGATTAAAGCCCGTCGAAGAAAAAAACGTTTGGGAATCACTGCGAACTATAACCTGTAGGACGAGCCGAGCGAGCGCTAGCCTATGTACGTACTTATATCTTGTTTAGTTACACAGTGTATATTTTCAATATAGACGTGTTTGTGTGTGTGTGTTTGTGTTTGTATGTTAATTAAATATAATATTATGAATACGGTTATTACGACTGGCAAGCAATACAATCGCATGTTTAGGTGCACAATTTAGAATTTTTTTCGTGGAAAGCTATAGGTAATGTACAATAATAATTATTGTATAATATTCTTATATACCCATTCATTAAGAGGATAAGAAAGAGATAAACGAATATGAATAAGGTTTTAAATGCCTACATTTCTTACGGCGGTTTCCATCAACCAATATAAATCGTACCTACAACCTATATTTTGTTATATTTTAAGAGGGAGACACGTTGTTTTGATCAAATTAAAACTTAAATGCACGGATAATACTTTTGAAAAAATCTATAATTATAATTCTAAAATGTCGACAGTCAGTAATCAGTGAGTATGTACCTACCTATAAAATGTGCGTATCGCTAGAAATATTTTACCACAATAGGAATATATTATATAATATAATAACGATTGTTCGATTTGTAACCGAAAATGTTGTGAACCGGACGAGATTGCTAGAACACACCATTACGAGTTACGACAAACAAAGTAATACATATATTTACAATTATATAGTTTTTAATTAATTGCTGTACTTCTATGACCAGAACAGTCAGCGTGGCGTCATCTGGTGGTTATTTTCTGTAGTAACTCAACGGAATGGCCGTTCCTTGTAAAGATAATATATCTACCTAATCAATTATTATTACATTACATTATTATCCAATTTGACATTTTACGATTGACGTCACGATATTTCTTAAACATTATTGATTAACATTATCTTTAAACATAATTATGTTTGTTGTATATATCTAATTAACGACAATCGATTATTAGTTTACTATTGAATGCGCATACAAGATTATGATTCTGTATTTGAATTTAATTTGATATTTGAACTTATCGATAATGGGTGAATCATTTTAGTTTATCACAAAAGAAAATGACAAAATAATATTCTTTTTTATCATCTTTATGTACCTATATCGTATACTATATTACTATCTCAGTAGTTACAATTTTGTTAAGAACCAATAATATAAGAAAACAAAACATTTTACATTAACATTTTAGACATTTGAAACAATCTTCATACTAATTTCAATTTTAATACATAGTTACGTTTTAATTGATGTTTTCAAACGTGAACACGTCTCATGGTTAAAGGTTAAAAGTTATCGCTTATCAGACTTAAATATATTTTGTTCATATGTACATTGATTCTATACAATATTTTAGTTTATAATAAGCGAGTTATGAACATTTTTAATTTGAATATTTTACATATTATTATTTATTAATGATCGATACTAGCTTAAAAAATTAATTGTTTAATATTGTAAAAAAAAACGTAAAACACAGATAATATTTATATCATTCAGTTTGATAATATATGTATAGCTCAATTCTTTATTGTTAAAGCTAAAACACAAAATTTATTCTGATAAAATGTATTAAATTGTACGTCAGTAATACCATTGATTATGAATATTGAATAGTATAATATAGTATTATACTTATTCATAATCAATGGTAGGTAATAGGTACGGAGAAAACACATGCATGTATGACGTGTATGTACCAATACGGTTCTAGTAGGTACCTAAGTGAATTTTTTCATAATTTGTACTATATATTTACACTATATTTACACACTACGTAGCATTAAAATATGTTGAAAATATTTACTTGTATGCGTATGCACTTAATTTTCTTTAGTTCCGTTTAAAAATGAAACATTTATAATATTTACTCACCTCTATATACGAAAAATAATATTATATGCCTACATTAAACTAAACAAAGTGTACGACCAAATATTAAAAAAAAAACACACACACACGATGTCAAATTGTTATTTCCATTGTCATTTTGCCCGTTTGATAAAATATGTATATCATTAATAAATATTACTCATAACTTATTTTCGTATTACATTAAATGCAACAAAAAATGGTTTCTGTTTCATTGAATGAAAAAAAATATAAGATATACTTACATATATATTTTATTAGGTCTTATTGTGCCTACATCATAATAATATAATATTGTCTATTCCCCTTCAAAATGAAAAAGTAATTTGGGTGGTCCAAATTCATTATTAGTATTCAACTAATGAGAAACATATTTACGTAGTTACATTTAAGTACCTACCCATTTATAAGCTATGACCATAATATCTCTCCTTTATTCATGTGCCCTTTCAATTTATACATTTTATTTTCAGATAATCATTTTGACCAAAAACTGAAACTCGGCTAGAACTTATACCGAGAAATACCATTACATTAATAATATATTATCGGGCCATAAAATGTTTAATATATTATACCATTCACACGATATCCAAGTGTCGTCTTGAACATTAATTTTATTCTGTTCCCGGGGTTTCGTATCGGTGCCTTCATCGTAAAAGTGACCATAGCTATAAAATATAATACTTAATGTCCGATACGGCTATACGGTGTTAATGTAGTAAACCTTTTAAGTAATCAACATATTTTGTTTTTTTTTTTTAATATTTTAAACCGAATGTGGCACTACTCGCTTATAGTAGATACGTGCCTATTGTGTAAAGATTTCGATTAATTACGTGGGCCGGGTAGGGTATCAATATAAAATTATATTATTATATTATGCAAATTAAATTTATTTTATTTTCCTTACTTATCGATGACCCGGTTGTTCGGGAGCACATATTATAAACGAAGAAATTATTCATATTATGGGACCGTATTTTTCCGGAAAATAATTAACCGGACCAGATTGAAAAAAAAATAAAGATACCTATTTCAAAAGAATAATTTAATAATGGAATGATATTATTCAGGTACAAAACGTTTTTTAAATTATGTTTTTTAAAACAGTATTAACTTGGGAATGTACAGAATAATTACCCCGAACCGTATTTTTCAGGAGCGGTTTAATTTATGCGAAAATATTGATCAGGACAGTATAAATCGAAATACAATTTAAATGTAGGTATTATACATGTGCAGCATTCGTATTAAACTAAAATCGTATTAATCTTGATAATAAAGCGCACATGACTGGATAGAATAGATCAGGAATATATAATTTGTAGGAATATATACATATAGGAAATTAATAAGATGTATACCTATTGTTATAAATAGCACAATATGGCATAGGGAAAAAACGAACAACAAATTTACTATAATAATATATTAAAATATGTTGAAATAGGAAATTAAAATACACGATCAAATAAATCCCGTAAAACCACGGTATACATATTGTCCCGAATCATTTACAGGAATTGCATTTAACGCGGAATTTGATTTAATCCAAAGTACATTATATGGCACTTAGACTTAATGCACCGTGTTCAGCAGATGACGCACCGAGACAAGTCCACATTTTATTATTATAAAATAACAGAACGGACACTAAGTTGTTTTGAATGTTATTCACATGTTTAGTGTTGGACGCGGACAATAATAATTCGATGGGACTCCGTACTTACGTAATATTAAATAAAATAAATAATGATATGCACTCGTATATTATAATATTTTAAATATACGGCCCTATACAAAATTAATACCATAATGTATAATATAATGGGGATTTATGTGTATACCAATGTGTTTTTTTTTCTGAAATTGCGATTTACTTTTTCAATACAAGAAAAATAAACATTATTTTGTTTTGCTTTTTTTATAAATATACAAATCATAAGTTTTTAGTAAATTTATACGTGTTAAAGTGTTATGTTAAGACTTAAGACCATATTTCACGAAATTTAAGGACATTCAAATCATAATAATATGTTATATTAATTATTAAGTCGAAGTCACTTTGTGAAATCAATATTTTATATTTATAATTCATTTCATGATGTAAGTACCAGTACCTATATAGAGTTTGTCCAATGGACACACAACATGAAATTAAAAATAATATAATTTTTTAGATAGCGGAGTTTATAGTTGCCTACCGTGGCACTGGCGCACTGCTATATAATATATTATAGTATCTATATATTATCTAGTCTGCCTATTTAGTATTTAATGTATAGTAATCCCCGATAATGACATCTTTATAAGCATGGTAGGCCATAAAGAATAATATACCACATGAGTGATAATATTATGGCGTATATTAAGGCGTATTTTTCTGATCGATCACTACATTACTAAATAAATAATTATTAACTTGTTTAAGTTATAAAAAGTATTTAATTAATTAACAATGATTATTAGAATAATGTATAATATATTACTATGTGGTCGTGAACAACGATATTGGATATTTTAGAATTGTATTATACGCACTTATATTGGTACCTACTGTTGTTTTCTTAATAAAATGTTTATATTATATATAAGAATAATTATATAATTATATAAATCTATTATAATTGTAATTGTATTATACAATAACAAAATTATAAAAATTTAAATGTAATACATTGAACCAATAATATTAATTTGAAAAACAATAAAAACCAAATTACGAAATATTAATTTACAAATAATTTAACTAGTGTTTGGTATTAATGGAAATTATTTTTTAATTTTTTACAGGTGAGAGGAATATTTTGTTTCGGAAATTTACTTTTCTGATTTTGATTTACTAAACGTTTAACGTTAAACGTATAACCTATCAATTATATTTTCCATTTCAACGTGTCCAGTTAAATCACATAAAATTGTTTTCGATATTCAAATTTCATATATTTTCATATAGAACATAATAGATATCTGATATTATTATCTGTATAATTTATTTTGTCACACTATTTCTTGAACGGCCGTTTACTATATTATCATTGCAGGGTTATCCGCGAATAGGACGACGTCGCGTTATCGCAAGGTTTAAAGATAATTATCTATAAACCTTGGCGTTATCGGTCCTATTTATCAATAATATTCAATAATAATACCACCCGTCGCCAGATGTCGTGCAGTTGTGTAAAAAACCGTTCACGACGTACCAACTGACACCGTCTGCTGCCCATACACACACACACATATAATAAGGGTGTAAGATTATAAAATATCGGCATTTGTACATCCTGCAGCTGGACTAACCGTGACCTCGGTTCATTCGTTGATCGACGCACGTGCGTGCGTTATTGTTCAGACATCCGCGGCAGTATCATAATATTATATTAAGCAGGCACCTGCATGATTATTATTAAATATTATTATTATTATTAAATCGAAATGTCGAATAATGGCGATGAGAGTTCGGACAGTTATCCGTCAGTGTCCGAAGACAGTTCAGATGATGGGTATTCAGATGAAGATATTGAGTATCGTCATTATGTCAATCCACTAATGCGTTATATCCCTGAAGCAATGCGATCAGAAGTTCGAAAGATGTGTAAAGACACCGGTAAGGTAGATTATAATTAATATAATATATGTTTTTGATGAAATAAAGAGTTTTCAATTAAGATGCCTCGCTACCACTGTCAATCTTAGTTCAAAGGTCAAACGTTTTGATAAAATTAAAAAATAAAGATTTGAATTAATCAGAAAAATTTTCATAAATAGTTCAAAACACTAAAAAAATGCATTCTCGTTTAATTTTGAACTGTAATTCATTAAAAACTTAAAAATACAGGTTTTACCAAATAATTATTGTAATTAAACCTAAAATAGAAAATGTTCCGTACGACCTAAAGACATTTTTCTGTAGAATTCAAATCTTTTTGTAGATTTAAAATCAGACTATACGTTAAGTAAATAACGTTAATTTTATCGAAACAATAAGTAAATTGTCATAAAATCGTATGGTAAATTTTATATTGTTATCGTGTTATTTTTCATGTGCATGTGCGTACGAGAGTGGCATTCATCGGTACCCTCATTGAACTCCACTCACACAAATAATTATTAATTAATAATAATAATCTACAAAACCACGACTAAAGCCGGGTTCACGCCGTGTTGTGTGATTTCATAATTTTACGTTTATACCAAAATGCAATATCAATGATATGGATATTGTACCTGGTGATAACATAATATTATATTATTTTAGTTATCACTTTTCCGCACATAAATGTAACCACATGGTCAAAATTTTAATATATTCAACTATGCGTTATCGTTTGGTAACAATGGATCTGTGATTATTTTACATGTCACGGTGTAGTTTGAACCCTACAGTGGCGGTTTTGGGGGTGAGGCAATTGAGGCACCACATCACTTGTAATTTTCAGGAAAATAAAAAATATTTGTTTCTTTAAATTTTGTATTATTTTGAATTTTGAATTTTAATTTATATAATTCAGACATTAAATGATTTAGAATTTATGTTTAATAAACAGCAATATTGAATATTATTTTTTTGTATAGAACTTGTACAGTTGTACCTACAAACGCGAGAATGGCTGCGCGTCACTGTAACGTAACTTATGAGCTATTATAGCCGTTTCCATTTAATATTGCGC
The DNA here is from genome assembly GCF_005508785.2 of Acyrthosiphon pisum. Lineage (NCBI taxonomy): Eukaryota > Metazoa > Arthropoda > Insecta > Hemiptera > Aphididae > Acyrthosiphon > Acyrthosiphon pisum. The sequence continues at coordinate 69,988,941 of NC_042493.1, read as the reverse complement.
CCGGCGCCGCAACCGCTATAGCGCCGAGATCGACAGAGGCGGTAGACGCTGTTGCCTAAGTTTGTCATGCGAGGTGCGTCATGTAATCTCGTAAAATAGTGTGAATAGCGCATGCGCAGACCGCCGCCAGAGGCGACTAAAATCAACCGCTCAACAATATTATAAGCATTGGCAACAGCTCGCCGGCCGCCGTGTATATGTCACATTATATGCAGGTGGGGGGCTGCGCGCTGTTGTCTATTGACTCTATAGCACTGAATAATTTTTAATTGTAACTGGCTAATCTTTCCGCTCCATTTTGATAACCCATACCATTTAAAGAATACATTAACATAATATTTGGTTCTTGTGTAGAGTAATAGCGTATTTACTATTTAATATTTTTCCACCTCATGTAAAATTGCATGTCAAAACTGCCACTGGAACCCGACTTAACACGTCGGCATGACGTATCCCGATCGACCCTGCAAGTCTTGCCATGATGATTTTTTGTATACATTAATGCGAATAGGTTAGCAATTTCAGTTAACCATGTAAATCTACTATGAATGTTTATTGTATTACTTAAGACTTAAGTAGTGTATTACGCTCACAAACATTTTATTTATTATAAATACGGTTTACATATATAATTTGGTACAATTTCCGAGCATCATGACCAGTATCTATAGTGACACGTATTGTACACTAGTACACTACTAAGGAGTAAATAAAGATAAACTAAAAAAGATTTACGTAAATAATAAAAAGCCATAAATCCACACTATCTATAGTGTATACACGTGTTCACTTAATATTATAATATGGAGTATACTTTACAATAATAAAATATACAATAAAAATTATGAAAATTATATAAGGAAAAAACAGTACTATAATAAATTAATAATGGTATAATATTGTATTATTTTTATTGTTATAGCACGGGTATACGGAAAAAGAGATGCTGTTAGAAGAATTTCTCTTCATTATAAAGTAGTTAATGACAAAACCGAAACCTGTATGCAAGAAGGTTGTAATAAATTGACGAATGGAAAATGCGCTAGATGTCATGTCTTTTTATGTACAGATTCCAAATCAGATTGTTTTGAAAAGTTTCATGATATTGATTGAAATAAATGTGAATTTTATGAATCGAATTTATCAATAAAATATAAAAATGTATTTTTATTTTTATTTTATATTTTTATTATTTCCACGAATTTAGATCATATCTTTTTATATTGTAGGTAGTAATCTAATGTAGTAAATATGCATAAATATACGTTTAGTTTATTATACTCAGTCCTTTCACGAATATGAAAAACGATGTTTCTTTTAGATTTTTACCTACGACTCAAAATCCAACAAAAAAAACAGGAAAGACGATCATTAAGTAATTTTATAAATTAATATATATATTGTATAAGAAAAAAATATTCCAAGAGGAGACGGTGTTACCTGATATTAGTGTGCCAGACTATGTTCTATAAGGATAATTCATATTTGATTCATATGATATTACTATAAGTAATTTATTTTTCTATCTAGTATAGTTATAGCAATACAGTTGTAATATTGATGTAGTTTTGACGAAAACATCACATAATATATAATATTATGTTACCGTAAAACCGTTAGTACAAACCTAGTTGTACCTAACCTTATAGTTGCTATATTTAAGAAATCGATGGGTCACGTGGGTATACGATGGGTCGTATTAGGTACCCATAACTTAGCCACCAATAGCCGTAATTACCACTTGTCTTATAATACCTTACAGACGAGGCGTAATTTTCGGCGGCAATGCGAACCGCGTTCAAAACAATATATCAAGTGCCAACATGCACCTCTGCCGTCATGCCGCGTACAGATGCCTACAACTAGGACAGCAGGCACAGGTTGGACCGTTCTCTATAGGTTTTGTGACCTTTCAGCCTGTCTCTGAAGGCCCGATTTCATCGATACAGGTTAAGTATCCATAACACGGGCCACTGGTGGCATTAAATTATATTGCCACGGGATAACCATCAGCAGAAAAACCGTACAAAATGATATAGTTGGTAACAATAATAATATAGGTAATTATGGCAACAATGTAAAACTGGAAAATATTTAAGACATGTTAACATTTTCAAGCGGCCTCATACACGATCCAATATTCGATGATGTTGACAATAGTATTGACGTGTACTGGTTATACTGAAGGTACTTCAATAATATTGACAACATCAAAACCGTTTTGATATTAAATTTATTGTTATATTATTTATTAATTTTATTGATATCAATAGTAATAATCGTATATGGGCCGCTATACACACTGTCTTATGTAAGGCCTCTTTCTTTAAGTTCATTTCTTGAATGTCAGCGGAAATGGATCGGAAAAAAACTAAAAAACGAATGAAGATATGAAACATATAGTTCATGGAGTTTATCAAGTTATTCACACTATTCGTTTGAATCAACGTACAAAAACATAGTCGATAGGGCCCGATTAAGACCTATTAACGTATGATTATTTTGTAGTTGAAAATTAATAATATATAAAGTTATAAGGCTTATAAATTAAATAAAATATAGAATAGTAAAGTTCATACTATAACCGAAAAATATACAAACACTGTATTTTGTTACAGTCTTTCTAACTGTGTGAATCGAACTTAAGTTTATGAAATTGACATATTATGTGACCTAACCTATGTATATTTGATACATTTCATGAATTGGAAACCTTATAATTGTTTCATACTTAGTGTCATATTTTAAATTACCTACATCATAATAATATGAATATATGGATAATTTTTCGTGAAATCTAAATAAAAAATAGTATTATCTTATTATACGTCGTTTACATGTAAAAAGTAAAATTTAGTACTAATTAGTTTTATGTACGTAAATATCGAAACAGTTGTACCTAATTATTATTAAATGATATACGCATTTCGGCACGTCAAATATTTATTGTTTTTTTATAATTACATGGATAAATACACTGTTTTGTGTAAGTTATAATTTATATTATATTACTTATTTGAAATATCGTATATTCATATAACTGGACCTATATTCATACTGCATTATACGGTAACTACAACCGATGGTGTACATCGGCTACTTATATTACTATTAATATAATATATGAGATAATTTGGACTATAAAATAAATCAACAACACTTAATAGTAATCTAAATATACTCGTGCCTATATTATAAAATATCCTTAGATAATATTATTTATAGGCTGGCACTCAATCTCGGCGAATCGTACATTAGTGAATATAATACATTAAAAGTGTTGTGACAACGACTGTCAGACTTAAGCACGTACTTACCAGGAGCCATAAGACATCTACAACGAATTGTTTCTCACTTCTCTATTGGTTTAAGTTCCTAAAACACACTGCGGCGGTGGCGGTGGCGTTAAATTCTATTGTCTTGGCATTACCACTGCGGGGAGCGGTAAAATGTGTTCTGCCACTTCTGCAGCAATTCGCCGCCGCCGCCACCGCAGAAGTGTGCGAGGATCTTTACTTCGGATATAAAAGCATACAAAACTGTTTGTCTTTTCTTTCCGGTTAGCCGGATGTTAATATTGGGAAATTAACTAGAGGCATTTGATTGTTTTTTTTCGACTCTCTACCCAGGTTAAAAACTTTTCTAAATACAATAATAATAAATAACTAATATGACTATTTTTTGATACCTATCATTAATCGTATATTGTTCATTTGTATCCATGTATTTAGTAATTTATCTTAATTAGTTTCTGTACTCTCTATAACTATATTTTCATTTTAATTGTATTGTGGATAATATCATATTATAGTTCATAAATAACAAATTACAATACAATCTCTATATAAGTACTTATAATATATACAAACTTAAATACATTTTTAAATTAAAATATGTACTTTGTAATAATAATAATAATATTTATTTATTTTTAATCACTCTCTCTCACAAATAAATTCTGTAGTTTATACCTGTAAATTATAGATTATAATATTATGAATCCCAATTCCCAAATGAGTAGGAACTTACATAATATTATTTTTTACCGATGTATAATATTAAGCTATTTAGGCTGACGAGGTCACGGTCCTCATGATTTAATTATTTAAATGTTGAATAACAGCTCTAAAAATTACAAAGATTTAAGTTATACTAACTACCTACTTAATTTTGACTAACTTAATAGTTTATTATTTATTTTAATTTTCTAAGCTATTAAAAAATAACGCATTTAAAATTGAAATACTATGTACCTATAGATAATAATATACAAACGAGTGCGCAGACGTATACTGGAGAAATATAAGAAAATAAATAACAAAAAATTGTTAGAACTATTACAATAGAATAGTTTCTAGACAATAAAATAACAATAAATTGTAAAATACTCGGTAAAACATAAATTGGCCTTTTTAATCGATTTAATGTTGAAGAAAATAGTCAATTTATGTTCATGTGGAAGTACCTACCTAACATGTGAGCGTGTGAGTAGATACTATCTTTGAGTATAATATTATTATAATATAGGTACTCAATGGTACTATGACGTAGTAAACATTACTATTAAGTTACTTCTCAGAACTATATTCTCATTACTCATTTGTCATTACTCATTAGTGATTCATGGAAATATCGGAACAATACGCACGCACAAGCAATCTTACAAATTACTATAATGTACTCTGACACAGAGACACAGTTTAAAGACTAAAAAAGCTCAAAAGCAGAATAATAATAATAAATTCAGTCCGACCGCAGAAAAATTGAAATTGATTTTGAAAACATGAGTATATGTGACGTACTTATTTGAATCCTTTTTGGTGTAAGTAACTAGAAATGCTGTTCCTAAAAATCACGACTAGAGATTTACAAATTGAAATAATTTTTCAAAATTAAAAATTGATCAATCATTAGTCTAAATGCTCGAAAAAAACAAATCGCTCTAGACCGCCTTTAAATTTTGGAACATATTATTCTTTATATATTCATCAGTCATTAGTCATCACGAATACAAACAAATAACAATTAAATTAACTCATAGGTCATGATATTGAAATTATTATTGTACACTTTGTTTGGTTTTACCGTCTAGGGATATAATATTATGGTCTATACTCTATGATATATTGATGTATCATGTACTCGCATGTGTAAATATACGTGTTGTTCCAAATTCCAACACAATTTTCAGTTGTTCATTTTTAATTTCACTATTATCTCTGCAACTATATACCAATAATGTTTAATAGGACGTCGCTACCGAATGTGTTATATCCGTCTTACAAGTGTACAACATATCATTAAAAACTGTTTTGGCGCGGGAAAGAACCGAGAAAGCTACAGCCATAACAAAGAAACGAAATTTTTACCACATTTAAAAGAGAACTTCGGTTGTGCAGTCAATATTTTTTTGATATCACTTGTACGAACAATTTCTTATTGTTTCAAAATTCAGTATTATTTGTATTTTTTAGACTTTTTTTAACAACTTTTTTTGAAGTTCTGATATCGAAAAAATTAAAACGCTATTGCGCAGTTAAAGCTCTTCTTTTTATGTGGCGAAAATTTCGTTTCTTAGTTATGTCTGTAGCTTACTCAGTTCTTTCCCGCGCCAAAACAGTTTTTGCTGTGCTGTACATGTGTAAGACGGAGAAAACATAATAAATTATACGTATGAGACGTCCTCTTAATAATATGTTTAATTCAATATTCTACTTTTCAACGTAAGTAGATAACCGTACGAATGTATTTTAATGAGAGCTGACTAAATATTACAATAATTCTAATATTATGCTGATATTATTAGTTACTAAGTAGGTATATTAGCATTTAATTTATTGGTTCGAAGGTAATACAGTAGACATATTGTATACCACAAATAGACTATTAACATAAAGATTTTTATTCAGCTCAATTAAAAATTTTAATACACGTCAATGAATAATAATAGTTAGGTACTTTTTATTAATGAAGACAAAGAAACACTTCATTATTATTTAAATAACAATAACGTATGTTTCTAAACTGATAGAAGTTTACTGATATTAAGTCTGAATCATCTAATTATACAGTTTGATTAATATTGAATTTACTGAACCATATAATAATGTGTCTAATATCTAACCACACATTTTTATCGGTAGTAACTATAATAAAGTAATAACATTATCGTTTAAGCTTTAGAACCGCACACGCTCTAATTATTACACAATATATTAATACAATAATACACCGTATTATTAACGAGGGTTAAACATTATCCAAAGGTTAAAATAAAAATGGAAACTCGCGTGTATATGAAAATAATTTAAAAACATCAAGCGCTAGTATTGTAGTACTTATTTATGTAAATTGTATAATGTATTGGTTCTGAAAATTATTGCTTTAACAAGCTCCGTGAAATTGAATGAACAAAAATGTAATATTATTCATTTAATGAATGTTTAATATAGGTATTAGGTATATACCGATAGGCGACAAAAGTTTCAACTGTATATATTATTTACCCTGTTCAGGCATTTGCTTCTAATATATTATACTTCTCTACAGAATAGATCATAAATATCATATTATTTTAGGGGGGGGGGGATTTGTGAATATTTCAACGTAATAGGTATAATAATTTTATAAATATTTATTTTTATTTTTATTTTTCAAACATCGATGAATATTATAATTTTTTTTTTCTTGTTTAGGATTCGACAACTGAGGTCATTAGCCTGTGGAACTGTGGGGGAGGGTACTGTAGGTTTTAAACACGTTTGTTTTTGGCAGAAGTTTTAATTGACAGACACCCGTAGGGTATAATATGACATTCCCGGCCGGGTGGTGGAAGGTGGCTTCTCTCTACGGACACCGTGACTGCCCGAAAAAAAATGCCACCCATGGATGAGTTCTAACCGGCGACGGTGCGCGTCGCAACCGACGCCCTAGTCCGTTCGGCCACTCCGTCCCCCAATTTTTAAATATGTATTACCTAAATATGCATAAATATATCTTAATTTTAAGCATTTTATTATCATGCTCGGTGTTATTGACATGATTTAAAAATTAATTGTTTCACATAATAATTATTGTGCCTTCAATTAAAAATGAAAAAAAAATCGTGTAATTCGTTTTGTTGTACTAATAATGTTTGTCGCTAAACGATTATTATAATTACATTACATTTTGACTGTTGGATAAAATAAATAAATATTTTATATTAACTAAACTATCTAATAAAATTGTCCAATCTGCAATAGTTACAAGTATAATAATTATGGCCTTTTGCCAGATTATGAAGGGAGGGACTACATTTACGAGTGTACCTAATATTACCCATAATTGTTCTGGGCCAAATTTACAAATATAATATGACGGAAGTTATTCGATCTCAATCACTCAAAAATGTAATACATATTACTATAATAATTTATTTAAAATGTATTAAACATCAGTACTTTATATATAACATTGATAATATAATTAAATAATGTGATAATCTCTATTTGATTGTTATTTTGTGACATTTCCTAATTGATTATTAAATTAAATCAAGCTATTGGTAACAATTTATAGTTGTACCTACCTACGTCATCGTGTTAAATATATTTATTTAAAATTAATATACATCAAATTACGTCCGTTTATTATTAAATTACACAAGGAGTAACTAGAATAAAATATTTCATATTATGTCACGAGTACATGTGACTACCAGTACGGTGGTATTATGTTTCAAAATATCAATGTCAAAAATAAATTATTATAGCATTTTTCATGTGGATAGAGTAAAACTAAACTAATTAAAATATCCATTTCGAAATAAGATACGCTTCGAAGTAAGTGTCAAAATAAATAATGTTTTGCTTGTTCAGTCGATTTTATGAAAGTAAAATTATTGCACGTGATATACACAAATATTATTTATGACTTATGTGCATTACTTATAAGTATAATTTTATTAAACACAAATAATATTTTAAAAGTTTCATGATTCGGCTACGACACATTTGGGCAAAGGTTTGGGCATTAACTGAAATAGTTGCTTATAATTTAATTTTTCATTAAGAGGAAGTCATACCTACATGTGCTGTCTCCGTCATACAAATATATAACAAAGCAAAAACTGTTTTTCGTGAACAATTTTACTTCCTCTATATTTATAGTAGAATTACCAAAATTCCACAACGCATAGGGGAAATCTTTATCGAAATATTTTATTTTTTAAATAGCACTGACCAATAATTAATTAAATGAAAAAAAAAGTTATGTTCTCACACTGATAACTTTAAATGCATTTATGATAGCCAAATAATAAAATCACTACGACGCAGATAAAGTTTATTCTCTATGCGTTATAGAATGTTAGTAATTATACTTAAATAATACAGCAGGAGTAAAATTGTCCCTCGCTGCAAATATTTGTTGTTATGTTGTACATTTGTTAGGCGGAGGTAACACAAGCGAGTGTGAAGCCTAAACCAGTTTAATAAGCCATTGAAATATTATCATTTGATTTAAAAATAAATAAGTTAAAATGTAAAAGGTTTTAGAAATTTTTGGATTTAATGGTATTATACCTACCTACATTCATTTATTTCTGTATACCTACACGGTATTAAATAAAAATAATGTTATACTATCTAACATGTTTCTTGATAAAATAATATTATATAGGTACCTCTAGAGTATATACTATATATACTAATTTTATGTCTACTAATGAGTATTAATATACTCATTATAGGATCCATATGAAATACCTTAATGCCTTTTCAATCGAAATAAGACACTGACACCATGCCACACCCTTGGCCCATGTTATATACAGTAAAATATTAAATTCCGGGCGTTTTTAGTGCCGAACAATAATATATACCTATGTAGTTTTTTTATCTGTTCAAAACGAGAGACGAGACGCCTTTAAGACGTTCTAAACGCATTACTATATAATTGTATATAATATAGTATATAAAATATTATGTTTATTACAAATATTTTTTTTATGAAAAACGTGTTTGACTGGTTTAGGGGCTAAAGGGTTCGTAGTCACTATATTTGTCGTATACACGATGGTCCTACGATGGCTAAAATAAAATAATATGGATACAATATTATAGAGACGGAGGATATCACGCTGCGAGGGTTATAATAATAAAATAAAATAAGACAAGAAAATGCGTAGTTGCAAGAGTTTATTATATTATAAGCGCAGAGACCCGAGGCCGACAGCTGAAACGTCGCCCGGGTAATGTGAGGGGTGAGCGTTTACGACCCTAAAAACCGGCGCGAAGACCATATATACCGAGGTCGGCTGTATACACACATACCATAGACCCGATGATCTTAAAAGGACGGGTGGGTGTTGAGTGATGGCAAAATGTGGTACCAGTCGAGCAACGTTGTATAGTGTAATATATTTTGGTCATCGTTGATTTGTCGACTTGTCGAGGGTGTATCATGGGTGTAAACGGCAGGGAAACGTTCGCGGAGTTCTCCGGGTCGTTATTTCTGAGAAAAAAGGGGTTTTCTGTTTGTGTGTACGAGTTCAATCTCCAGCGCACTAGATCCCTAGCGTATCCAGCAGTCTATATAAAAACAACTCTATATTCAATATAAAATATTACTAACAATAAAAACGGTTCAGAAAAAAGAAATACTATTTAATTACCGTTAATATTATTTTTTTTTTATTTAGGTTTTTTAAGGCTTCGACGACTGAGGTTATTAGCATGTAAGGTTGGTAGAGATGGTACAGTGGGGGGTTGGGACAGTTGATACGGTCATTTACAAATACGTGTATGTGTGGCAATGTTTTTGCGCACTACGAACACGGGTGGTCACCCATCCGAGAACTAGTGGCAGCGGCCGATGCTTACTCTCAATCACGTCACGTGATTGATTTCTGCCACTGTGCCACGCCGAGCCATAATTACCATTATTATTTAGCCTTTCTTGTACTAAGTACAATTTTATGATATATTTATATTGCTAATACCTAATTAATTAAATTTGTAATTATTATAGTAATACGGTAGGTTGAATTAATTTCTGTCATAAGCGTTGCGTTTATTTTGTTTAGTTATTATTATATGTAAAAGTTATAATATTTATATAATATAGGTACC
>NC_042493.1:69965067-69978729 GCF_005508785.2 Acyrthosiphon pisum | reverse complement strand
AAGCCCGAAATTAACGGACTACGGGAGCGAAAACTAAAATCTGAAAACCCAGAAGCTCGTGGCAATATAAAATATGCAACAGCTAGAATAATAATAATAGTTTGCCGGTGCAGCTGTTTGTTGCGTGTGATTGATATTCGGCAGCAGCGGCGGAACGGGCAAGTTGGTTCAGAGTTGGTGTCTGAACGGCAACCGCAATAGTAGTGAGACAATCCGTGAGGTAGATCGAGGTCCTACTGCTGGAAACTGTGGTAGGGCGATCGGGAACGAAAACTAAATCAGGCGCCTAACCTATATTAGTGTATTCAGTAGTCAGTACATCATATCAGTTTTCAATAGGGAGAGGGCCAAACTTTAAACCAGCCCAGGTAGTAACATAAAAAAAACCACTCACAAGCACTTGTCTACTTACATATTTTTATCAGATTACCATACACACCTCAAATATTGTATAATTCAATTAAATCATTAATAAACAAGAATTCCGATCGATTGTTGTTTTTAGAATTTGTATTCATTTTAGATTTTAGAAATAAAAATAAATGGGATTATAATATTAATTATTACTATTGTTGTATATTATAGGTACCACAATAATAATAATATGTTCCTTTTCCTTTTCCAAGTCTTTTCATTTATTTATTGTATAATAATTATTTGAAAATCCTATAATCACTTAAGCTTTGTTAATATGTAATCTAAAAAATATATATGTATATAAAAATTTAATTTAGTGTAGCTAAATCTAGTTTATAAGGTTCCATATATATATTTGTTTAACAACTTTAATTGTACTTACTACTAATTAGTGACTTCTGTACATATCTATAATATATATATTTTTTTTATCAACAAGAAGCACAACAGTCCTTAAAATAGTGAGTACTACGACACACTTTGTGTAGTACGAAAAGTGCATAACAAAATTTGAGTAATTAGTAATTACGTAGGTACTTCATTACATTTTAAATGTATTTTTATCAACACTGCATACCAACTTTCATGCACGTCTACGCATGCGTCTAAATATAAATATATTTCAGCTATTTATTAATATCTACCAATTTTATCATAATTATAAAATGTTAAAAATATAATTAGATATATATTCTTATGAAAATTATTTTAAGATTTTTTAGTGCTAACAAATCTAGACTAATTACTAATTAGTAATTATTATTTATTATATTGATTTCACTTTCTGAATTTGTATTTATTATAATATATTATATATCAGGGATGGGCAACTGGCGGCACATGTACCATTTTTCACCGGCCCGTGCAAAAATGCAAATAAATTACATTTCAATTTAGTTTATAAAAATATTAAATGTTAAGGGGATTCCACACTAACAATTTTTAGAGTAAAATAGACCTATACGCGTTCCAACGTACTAACTTGAGTTTTACTTCTATAATAATTTTAAAAACATATTTGAATTTATTATGAAGTATAAATTATTTTGAATCCTTCGAGTCAGAAAAATAAAAAAAAAATTAAAACTATTTATGTCCATTATAATTTTTAAGAATACAAAATTTGTTTTCAAAATTATTATCGGTGTAGAACTCAAGTCAGTATGTTGGAATTCGTTTAGGTCTATGATTTGCAACATTTCGCGACGAAATAAATTTGTTGTTACTTGTTAGGCATAATGTGACATGTGCATGCGAGTGCGAGTGCGCAACGCTTATCTAGCTCGCCGTCAGTCGCACTATCGGAAATCTAAATATAATAATAATTATATTTTAGATTTATTGATATAACCCGAATATTACCGATAATGATCGAAGATAATTATTGCCGCCGTCACTGACTATTATATATAATATTGTATTACATGGCGCACGCGCATTCATGCTCAAACATAATGATTATGTTATAATGAATAATAATATTGAGCGCTATTGTCAGCCGTCACGTAGATTATCAGATATTCAGGTCTTTATTCTTTAGTGCACATATAATAGTAGCATATAGTTTTGTAGTTTTAGAGTTGTAGTTGCACTTAGTTGTAAATTTAAAAATTAGTGTTTTTAGAAACGAAAAAAAATGAAAGGCAATGGATTTAATTTCATAAAAATTGAACTATTGAATGTAAACAATATTATATTATTTGAAGGCGTATAGTTAACATTAGGTTTCTTTTTTTTGCTTTCTATAATATGTTCTCTGGCCCGCTAGATTTTCGCACATTAAAAATTGGCCCTCTAGTATCATTGAGTTGCCCATCCCTGATATATATGGTATGAATATATAATTGTATAATTTTACATAATTTATTATGTCTTGTGACTAATATATAAACTTTCCTCAGATTACTTAAAAAGCATGGTTTATCATGGTCATTGCGTGGTTATCAGTCTCTGGTAATCTGAAGAATATTTTTGATTAAAGCAATTTACGATTAACATTTATTTTGTGAATTTTTATAAATACTCATCCTCTCATATACAGTAATAAATAATAATTATTAATAGCTGGTACTTACCACTGGCACTGCTTCAGCCGTTTGGCCACTGCAACACAGTAGTGGATAGACCCACCGGAAATTCGGGATTTTCCCGTTAGGCCCCATCCTGTGTTGATGTATGGGGGCCCTATGACCATTTATCAAGTCTGAATCTTGTGTGATGAAGATTGAAAATAGTTTTAATAGAGATGCAAATCGACCAATTTAATATTTTTAACCACTAACAAGAAAGATACCATAACCATTTAGCTATAAACAATATTTGGCATAATTCTGGTTTAGCAACCTATCGAAAAAAAGCCCGGACAAACTTCGTTTTGAAGTTATTGCTGAAAAACTTCAAAAACTACAATTTTTACGAAACGCTCATTTAAAAAAAAAAAAATACTAAGAATTGAATTATTTAAAATTGTTTTTATTTTTTAAAGACGTGTTTTTCAACGCTGATTTCGAAACTGTTTTTTGGCGGAAACCATTATTTTGGAAGTTATAGCCATCCAAAGTTTGAGATTTTACGTTTATACGCATGTGGACCACACTACATTAATGCTGCGTGGAGAAACAATGGTGTTTGGCATTTTTTCGATTGTTTTTGTCCCAGGGCAGCGCAGCGAGCGAATGGCAATGCTAGCGGCTAGCCGATTATGTGCTTTTTAACAACTTTGTTTAAATTCGCGTTATACGAAAAAAATTTAGTTTATGAAGTTTTTCATCAATAACTTCAAAAAGAGGTTTTTCCGAGCTTTTTTTTTTACATTCTTACAACGCACTTTAAAACACACATTTTGGAAAAAAAAAATTTTTAAATATTCAGTCCTAAGTATTTTTTTTTTTTAAATGCGTGTTACGAAAAAAAATTAGTTTTTTAAGTTTTTCATCAATAACTTCAAAACGAAGTTTGTCCGGGCTTTTTTTTACATTCTCATATAGCACCCTAAAATACATATTTTGGAAAAAAAATTGAAAATTCGATAGATTACTAAATCAGAATCATTCCCAATATTAATTTTTGTTCCCCGTATCGGCCGTATCATTGAGAATATTGAGATTTATTTGTAGATTAGAGTTATAGAAAACCGTATTTAATATCGGTAGATTATAGCTGTACTAAATGAATAATGTACCAATACAGTGGTTATACGCTTTTATATTTATTTTTATGTCCTGTTGGCTGTTATTATTGATTTATTGTTGCCACCTTATTATTGAATTATTTGATTATCTAATGTTTATTCATATTTCTCATTGAAGTGTTTAATATATATAGTGTATGCGTGTACTAATTTAGATACGTTATAAAATATAAATTGTAATTGTAATTTTGCTTTTCGATTACTTAATAAATTATTATATATTATTATATACATATTTATTATTTAATAATAAATAAACTATGAATACCGATGACAAAAAACTGAATAAACGAAAATATTAGTCAGGCGGTTTGAAATGGAGTAAAAAAAAAATAGAGAGGCATTACTACAATGTGCAAATAACAAAAGTCACTTGATACTTAAAAGAATGTAGATATAAAATATATTATAATAGTATACTAATACATGATTTAAAACAATAAAAAATAAATAAATCTGTACTAAGAGTACCTATATTACCTACTTATTATATAGTTTTGTATTGTATTATTATATCAAAATAAAATGTGGCTTACGTCTTGTTTTTTGGGGGCCCTTATTCAAATTACTTCCCGGTAAAAAAAATGTAAGCCTATCCGCCACTGCAGTGCAACAGATCATGATGTCATATTATTCACGTAATATCATACCGTATATATCTCCGTTTGCGTGTCGACAAATAAATTTAATTTAAAAGATACCTGCGACTATTTGGTGCAAGATGATTGAAAAATAATAGTTCATAAAAAATAATTAATATTTCGTGTTTATTCTACCTACTAATAATAAATATCGATTAGTAGGTACTTTCAAAAAAATGATTCTTATGATTCTCAAACTTCTTAAATTATTATAAAAATACAGTTTAAATTTTAAGTGCCGTAATTCGATAATGGTCAGTAATACAAATATTTCTATAGCACCTTTATGGACTTTCAATACAACTTTACAAATCATAAATTATTTCAACGGGAAAATAGAAATATAATATGATAATTATTAATATCAAAAGCCGGTACAACCATTTGCTCAAAACTCAGTAGTAAAAACAACTGTATTTCATATAATACGAAAGCACAAGTGTTGGGTATCTGCACAAATCCGCACAAACTATGCACAAAACAAAGCTCTTGATTCCGTTTCAAAATTCAATAGTATGGGAATGCCAGGAAATGGTTTTGTCGTTAAGCTGATTCAGTTATGTATTACTAAACACATATTTTCTGGATTTACGTCTTTTTAAAGTATAGGCAAGTGACACCGGTTTTATCTCATCAGTATCATAAAATAAAAAATAAATTTATCTTGCTTTGAACAAAATAAATATTTTCTCTAAGCCCTTCCTGTGCAAATTAACTACGAATTACAAAAGTTAAGTTTGTAGATTAAGGAAGTCGTTTTTGTATAATTCTTGAAGTACCTACTTTTCCATAAAAAATCCTGACAATTTTACCTACGTTACATGACTTTTACAGGACCTATTTTAATTATCTTATGAAAAAATGTACTTTGAAATGTTCACATTATTTTAAATAATTAGTGTTAATCAAGATAATGCGTGTTTTTGGCCATTCATTGGTTCCCAAAATATTTTATAATAATCACCTGATAATATTTACATCAACTAGCAACTCAATATATTTTTTACGTCTACTATAATTCTAATAGGCTGTATATTACCCACAGTATCATAGTAAATGTAATGAATATTATAATATACACCAATATACCATATACCACTAGGCATATTGTGTTATATCATAAATTGTGAAGTGCGCTGTATTTATTCACATACCTACTACAAGGAGCACATATACACTAGAATACAGTGTTTGGAAGGAACGAGTTCCAAAAGAAACAGATTCCTGAAACGAATTGATTTTTAAAGAACGGCACAATGAACGAATTCCATTTTATAAAAAAAAAAACGAGAAAATGAACTAGTTCTTTTTTTTAAGGAAAAATAACAAAATTGTTCGTTCCTTACTAGTTCCAATAATTTACAAAGATAAGTATGTAAAAATTGAAATTAAGATATATTTTTTTAATGTGTATAATGTATATAGCTAATTAGTGATCGTTATCGAGTATCGACGTTAAAACAATCGACATACGTTACTACGTTACTACGTTAGCCAAAATTTAATTTTGAAGATAATCTCAAAATATATAATAATATATTATATAAACATATAAAATATGTACCTACTTGTAGTTATATATTATAAATAAAAATTAAAGAAGTATGCATCATAATACGAAAAAAAAACATTAATGATTAAATAAGAATATTTATTTTATTTGAAACTAAAAAAGGAACTCGTTCATTTTCCAATGGAACGACAAAGGAACGAATTCTTTTAATTTTTTTAAGGAACAAGGAACAGAACGAATTCCTTTTTTTTAAAAAAGAACGAGGGACGGAACGAATTCCTTTTTACAAGGAACTTGCCAAACACTGCTAGAATACCATGGCGCCATACCAACTATTACCTTAAGGTTAGGTTATTGAACGTTATAGTTAATATAATTTTCTTAAACTCACGCTTATGACGTGAACTGGATTTTTATTATTTCTATGATAAAAAGCAAACCAGACAATATCGACTGACGACAAATAATTTGGGTAACGACCAGAATCAAGTTAACCAAGGGTCGACGAAATAATTGCGTATCGTTGACATCTGGTATACACACCTTTTATAAGACCGAAGAACCAGCTAGTTGTGAAGTCTATATTATTATACAAATATTTACACATTTAATGTTTTTATTAATTTCATAAACAAAACGGTAGTATTTCAAATAAAAGTTTATTATATTTTGTACAACACATTGTGTTTTTTTAAAAATACATACTAAATGCATGGTGCAAATATATTATTATAAAGATACAAACATCGAAAAAATTTTAAAACATGAAGATAAAATTGAACAAAGTGTTCACGTTACTCAGAAAATGGACTGAAAATAAAAGGGTAATAGCCAATAGGTATACACACTGTTACATTTATGTAATAAGTTTTTATACGGGTATGAATTGAACGAAATGTTCACGTTACTCGGAAAATGGACTTAACGGGACTCCATTCGATGAAAAAAAGTGACTATTTTATACCAATAAGCTAGACAAAACTGGAGGAATTTGGTTTGATGGATTTTATTTTTAAGAACGGATTACGATTGATCAACAAGTTTACTAAGTTTTTCCAGAGGCGATTTTGAATATTTATTTTTTCAGCTGTGATATCCAAGAATAAAAATATGATATTTTTGTATTTTTATGATTCATCATGAACATGACATTAACAATAATTAGAATATTAAAAATCGCTTATGGCAAAACCTAGTTAACTTGTTAATCAACGTTTTCAAAATTAAAATCCTAAATTCTTCCAGTTTTGCCTAGCTTATTGGTTTAACAACCGCTTATTTTAAAATGAAAAAAGTTGATCATAATTTAAAATCTCGGTCAATTCCTTCGCGTACGTAAATTAATTGCCGACGAATATAAATAACGACCAATACACTTGGCGGTATTATGCCGGCCTACTGTTATAATTCAGGACATTTCTAAGAAATATTGACAGAAAGCGATTACAGATTAAACTCACACATCCTAATGTTTATTTACTTTACACACACTTACAAGTAATTTTAATTTCATCGTGTTATATTGCCTATATTAATTAATAATTTCCTTAAAACACGACTGACAGGAGCCTCCTTAAAATAAAAGGGTAATAAGTAATAACCAACGCACTGTTGAATTTATTTAATAAGTTTTTATACAGGCTTAAATTGTACGAAGTGTTCACGTTACTCAGAAAATTGACTTAAGATAAATGGGATTATACACACTGTTGAATTTATGTAATATATTTTTATACAGGCTTAAATTGAACAAATTGTTCATGTTATTCAGAAAATTGACTTAAAATAAACGGGATTATACACACTGTTGAATTTATGTAATAAGTTTTTATACAGGCACATCAAAATACGCATAGATAGTCCCTATATAAATAATAATATTAATAATAAGTTACAAGTATGCCTACTTTTTTATCTATTGTTTGACTCGGCCGTCAATCATAAACTATCCCTAATACTCAGTGCTCGAATTTATGGTGTACATAAACTACTATCAGAAATTATAGCTTAGAATTAATTTTTTTTTTTAATTGTACTCATAGTCAGGGGCGTCATTTGGGGGGGGGGCAGGATAAAATATATATATTTTAAGTTTTTGTATATGTACAGTAATGACATTAGCTGGTTGCTTTAACTGCTTATAAGCTTTTAATTCTTTGAATAAATTGCTAGCTATTTAAAAGTTGCATTAGTCGTTATGAGTTTCAATTAGAATTATAAAAGGGAAGGAAAGAATATTTACATAGGTTTGCATAGGTTTCCTACATTTATATATATATAAATATATATTTTTTTTAATGGCCTGGTGAAATGTCAAAATTGGCCTGCCTAAAAGTTTGCACACCCAGAAAAAAACTGAAATTACGCCCCTGCTCATAGTACGGTAAATAGTAAATAGTAAATACTAAATCTTATTATTATTATTAATTTTTTTTTATCAAGTTTCACGAATCACGAGGTACTTGATTTTATTTTATTTATAGTGGGTGATATCTTATTGATTTTTTTGCCATTAATAATAATAATTAATTGTCAGCTGACCTACACTTTTATGGATCTGTGAATTTTTATATGGTTTATGTAGTCTGCAGTTATCATTGATCGTGATTTTTATAATTTTATAAAGTAAAGATTACCTAATAAATATAAAATAATAGTAATAACTAATAACCTATAATCGTTTTAATTGATTATTTACTAAAATTAATAACGATATATTTCGTTTTAATAGTTTAAAAATTAGTTTTGGATAATACAACACGTAAATATTAATATATTTTATTATGCAAGAAGTGGTCGGTACTACGTGGTGTAAGAACAGACGGGGACGCTCAAATTTTATAATAGTAAACAGAGTCCTAATTTTTGTTAACGTATATTGGTACTTATCTATATTTGATCTTGCTAATAATTCGAGCACTGTCTACACAATAATGGATTTATGCTTTCAATGCTTAAATGTAAACCTTTAATTTGCCCAATTTCGAGTTACCACACACGACGCAATAGATCTCGTCCTCTTCCACGGCATCCGCTCTCGGACATCGATTGGCGTTGTTCGGGACACATGACTCTATCAAGTGGCCGCACGGCAGGTTAATAAAATAATTTCCACCCACGCAATCTGGCTGCTTCCAGAACGAACCGTCGGGCTGAAACACTGGCATCATGTAGCCAGTGATCATCAATCTGCAGAGAGGGCATTCACGAATTGCAAACGAACAATCCACGCAGGTAGCAATATGTAAACACGACATCAGAGCGACGGCGCGTCGCTCGTTGCAGCACACAGAGCATAAAGGCACGGTGGTACCCGTCAATGCCACTCGTATCTCTCTGTAACAATCAATGGTATACCTATATTGGTTAAATTTAATAAAATGTGGGAAAACATAATATAGTTGTCCAAGCTGATTATGATGTAATAATAATTAATAATACAATTATATAGGTAGGTACCTAGTGCACAGCAGGATTATTAATATTACACAGGACGTATACCGATCATGTAGTGCCATTGATGTAAAAATAATGTTTATATTTTTACCTTGTATTATATTATACATGTATTAGACTTTATAAACCACCGGGTGTATAGCATAATACCTATTATTTTTTGTGTTATAAATATTTTACACGGTACATAATATTTAAAAAATGGGCAGGTGGGCAACGCTTAGCTGCTATACAACAAGTGTCTAAAGAGGTCACTGCAATAGATGTGTTATATATATATTAAAATATAAAGATTACGTTAATAATTAGATTTTAGATTAAGTTTTTCGGCTCTTAATATATTGTTACAATGACATTTGAAAAATATTAAAATTCCATAGTCTTATCCATAAAGTTCAAAAGTTGACAAAATATACGTAAAAGTCACGAAAATTATCTTTTTTAATCCATATGATTTGAAAATGTAATACAAAAATCCTCATAAGTTTGTCTACCTTTATCAAAAAAAAAAAGTGTCTACAAGAAACTCAAATTATATTTTTATGAGTGTTATTGAAGTTCATATTTTTACCACTCGATTTCTCATGTAGGTAGTGATTTTCAAATTTTGTAGTAATTAAAAAACGAATAACTGTAAATACATGAAAATTTGACTGAATGTTTATATTCTCATTTTCTATACACCATACAATTTTGAAAATATTTTGACTTGTTTTGAGCTGTTTACGAACAATTTTTAATTAAAACTTTTTTTAGTTTTTTTTTTTTAAAAAATATCAATAAAAATGTATTTGTTGGGCTAAAAAGCGTGAAAATTTAATTTTAAGTTCCTGATATATTGTTATTTTAGCAATTGAAACATTTTAAAAATACATAAACACAATTTTTTTTAATAAGCATTTTAAGTTTGAATTTTGAAAAATGTACCTATCAAATTTAAAATTTAATAATTATTTTGTACCTATTTAAATGAAGGTTCCATATAATTATATAAATAGTTTATAATATATAGAGTTTTAACAAACATAATTTATAATACTCGTATTTTTTTGTACAAAATAATTACAATGTGTATATAATTATAATACTATATTGTGACACGTCAAGACGTGTGCTGTATAGTGTACTAGTGTGTAGTATACAAATTCACATCACTAAGGGCCCGTTTTACAATCATAGTTTAAACCTCGGTTACGCTTGAACCACTGATTTTACCAGCCGAATTCGGTAGTTTAACCTTAGTTCAACGATTGTAATACGGGCACTAAGCAACAGAGGACTTTAGCGCTGACCACCCACCTTCGCGCGCGCATCCACCCCTTCATATGTTACGTTTTGATCATTGTATACATCGGATAATTAATTATCTGGATCATGTGCAAAAACATGTTTGCTTATACACCTATATGCGTGACAATATTATTTAACTCCCCCCTCCATACAAGTAACTGTGAGACGTTAACGTATATATATCTACTCACGTTTTTTTTCGCTTCGTCACTCCTTTGCGTAGGTCGAACAATTCTCCCATAGGAGTAGTTGTTGGCTGCAAATCACAATGATCAATCACTGCTGCGGGTAGCTCCTTTTTGCTCCTCAGGCGTAAGTCGTACATCGATTCGCATACCTGACTAACGTATTCCCAACCCATCTTCATCAATAAATATATGCACGTCGGCGACGCCATGGCGTGGTACCTCCACGGGTCATTGAGAAATTCAGCGCTCAGAGTAACCTCATGATGGCAACAAAAGCACGTGATTTTTCCATCATCAGCTGGGGTGAGTGCATAGTCATTGACCGATTCCTTCAAATTGCGATAGTTTATCGTGGTCTGATTGGACAATGCATGGTAACCGGCCTGGACCATCTTGTCCAACGCGTCGTCGTCCAAGCGCAGGCACTTGGGTGACTGCTGCAACACCGTTTGCAACGAATCGAACCGGTTGTTCACAAATGACGATAACGGCAGCTCGTCAAATTTTTTAGGTCGGGCAATTAACACGGCCAGCTTCGTCAGCATGGTCTGGGCTACAGACTTGTTCAGAAAGTTTTTGTACAATTCGCGGTCAGACTTCTTCCAAAAACTCGTTAGCGGTTTGAGATATCTGCAATCGATTACCATCTCACAATTCCTCGCGTGCCTGCGCAACGATTCGTAAAGGTTCAATCTCGATACCCGTATGGATTCTTCACATAGGATGCAATTGTATTCAGAGTTGGTCACTTTTAGCATGTCCACGCCGCACGCGGCAATCAGCCCCATTACGTCTTTTTTGAACGTGTACTCGTGCTTCTTGTTGTGTGTAACGAAAGCGAACCGCCCTCCGTTGGACGGCATTGGCTCGCACTCAAAGTTAGCTGCGATGATAGTGTGCAACAGCGGTCCATGTCCATGCACCTCCAACAGCCGCTCCGCGTACGGACGCACGATCTCTATAGGGAACGCAGACACTCGTTCGAAATTGGTCTCGTAGAAATCGTTTGCCCAACACACGTCCACAAAACTTCTGTGCAGGAACAATTGCGTGTACGAATAGAACAAGTCGTCGAAACGATGGCGGTCATACTTATCCATTTCCTCCGACATCATCAATAGCTCTATATATTATCCACGGTGGTGAAAAATGCACTATTTGTGTTTATTTACTGTATGATTGGCAGCCGGATGGTGATAATCTAAACGTATACAATTATTATAATTTAAGCACATTACCATAAACGTTCATAATATAATTTTTTGATTTTTCTTATCATCAACTCAAGTATTTCCGCCTAATAATACATATTTCAGTTGTCATCGTTCGAACCACTGATAATATTTTATGATTATTGATAAAAGCACGTATAAAATAGACATACCAATTATTGGCTGGTAAAAAATTTATATTCTAACCTATATCGAGCCCTATTAGGTAAAAGGGCGTAAGCGACAATTTTGGCGAAAATGAGATATTGGTATCAAAATTTTTCTAAAATTCTGACGCATCGATTTGTAAAATAGCTAAGTGACAATATAAACCAAAGCATGTCATTTTGCCATTTAAAAATTGGACGAAAGCGACATGTCGTTTAGATAATAACTTCAAAGTTGATCGTAAGTCACATTAATTTCGAAAAAAATACGTAAGCGACTTTGTTGCATGGAGTAGTGTAAGACTAGTGTAAGCGCCATGCACTAATCAACACGACAAAATGTGATTTGTAAGCGCCGAAAGTGAAAAGTGTAAGCACCATTGAGCTATATTCGAAAATTTATTTTATTGTAAGCGACATAAGTTACACAATATTAAAAATATTATTTTTATTCTGTAATTGTAATTTCGAAATAATTTTTTTATAATTACACATCTAATTTTCATAAAAATCCATCAGATATTCGATTTTAAAAGTGTTTTTTTTAGTTCCTGTAAAAAAATGAAAATGTCGCTTACGCCCTTTTACCTAATAAGGGCTCGATATATTACCTGTATATAGGTTAGGTAGTATTAGGTTATAATGTTGGTTGTCGTGTGAACAACTGTTATTAATTATTATGACCAATTTTTTTTTTCTTTGATTTTGTGAGCATCATTTTAAACGAATTCTATTGTAAATCTGGTTATATAATCATATTGTAACAACGCAAAGGTATTATTGAACAATGAACAGGTTACAAACACTGCGCAAACTAAGCGGTGCAAACCACAAATTACGCTCGCATTGCGGGCAGCGCAAACGTAAGTGTTTTTACAAAGTTAGGTTATGCTAAGATAACTATATGTATGTATATGTAATACTACTTTGAAACAAGCATGCACTGACAAATAGCAACAACTGCAACAAAGTATAATAATTAAAAGGTTCCGTTTAAATTACAAGTAAATGATTCAATGTCAATGCATTTTAAAAATAATAGACTTGGTAAGTAGGAATTTCTACTATAAATAATAGATACTTATACCTATATTAAATATTTATTATGTTGTATAAACATATTATAATATATTACCACAAGCGATAGCTTATTGGGGATCCCAATATATATATATATCCAATATATATCCCTTATTGAGGTGTCATTTGTTATATTTGGAATATCTAACTAATTACCACTTGTATGTACCTATTTTACTGTTAGGATAAATAAAAAAACAAATAATATGTGTATATAATATTCTAAGCACGTCTATGGTATATGTAATTTTAAACATATATTTAAATATTTTGATGTTTTATTACAATTTAGACTTAAGATGACAATGATATTAAAATACTATAGGTACCTACAGTAAAATTATAAATTGAGTTGATTATTCAATTATTAATTTCCTTATTGACAAGTTTAATTAATTGTCTTTCATTGTGTACAGAACTTTCATTTCCAATATAACATGAAAAATTAGTACGTATTTTCAGTTAGTACAAATAGGTATTATAAAGTAAAATAAAAACATGGTTGCCAA
>NC_042493.1:69937353-69965017 GCF_005508785.2 Acyrthosiphon pisum | reverse complement strand
TTTTGACTAAATACGTAAAAATTACGGCAATGTTCAAATTATCTTAGACAGAAATTCATAAAAGTTTTTCTTTTTAATTCTAAGATTTGGAAATTTAATACAAGGCTCCTAACATATTTTTACAATAGCAGTTGCAAAATAAAAGGAATACATTGTCACAATTTTTATTTATAAGCATTTAAAGTTCAAATTTATACGAAATATGTCAAAATTGCGAAAATTTGCAAGTAATTTAGTGGTTGAAAAATCGTAAAAATTTTTTCTTTTATAACTAAGTTTTTAAAATTTGGTACAAGGTTCTCCATAAGTTTTTCTTTAAAAATAATATATCCTAGACTGACAAATCATCTCCGTTCAGAATCGATTTTCGTATACAATGATATAATATCATTGGATTCAAATTTAATTCCATCCATTACAGTAACCCACTTGTAACCTACTGTACAGCAGAGCGACATCCACGACTTACCCGCCTTTTTTTCTTTGATTTTGTGAGCATCATTTTAAACGAATTCTATTGTAAATCTGGTTATATAATAATATTGTTGAACAATGAACAGGTTACAAACACTGCGCAAACTAAGCGGTGCAAACCACAAAATACGCTCGCATTTCGGGCAGCGCAAACGTAAGTGTTTTTACAAAGTTAGGTTATGCTAAGACACCCCCCCACCCCACCAAACAAAAAAAATTCTGTCCCTAGTTGCACCTATGGGTCAATATTAAGTGATCCATTTAACATAAGACCTTTATAACTTCAAAAACTATTAAACGTATTAAAAATATTTTTTGACCACAATGTAAGTCGTTAAAAACAACATTACCTATTCTTAATTATATTTTTTATATTTTTTTATTTTTACCCTTATAGTTTTTTTTTACTTCTTACTTTTTTAACGACAATGATTCCTTATTTCAAAGCAGAATATTTTTTGAAGCATTTCAATATAAAAATATTCGGATTTTGGCCGAGTAGCTTATGAATTACAAGTACCTAAAGGTATTATTTAAAGTTTACGAGCTGAGTCAAGTGGTAAAGTTGGTAAATGTTGGTCCATTACTCTATTCACAACTTTTAAGTTTAAATAAATATAAATAATTAAAACTAATAAACTGCTTGACAAAAATGATTTTGATAGGTCCAAATACTCCGAATATTATTCTGCTTCAGAATATGAAATAAAAATGTATGTTGTCATTCAAAAGAGTAAGAAAATGATAACGATAAAATAATATAATTACTTTCCAAAATTAGAACGATTTATAATTGCATACCTACATTGTTAAATGCTTGTTCATAATTTATAATTTATATTGTACTTCTATTTGACTATATGAAATTTACAAAAATTAAAATTATAGAATAATTGTTGTGCTTATATTATATTTATCTATAAGGTTATTCAATATAGAGTTATTGATAAATTCTATTCAAATTAAAAACATACCAGGCGGCCATGGTCAAAACCGGTTTTGCTACGTAAATCTGGTATGATCTTATTGTAAATAGACTATACTACTTTGAAACAAGCATGCACTGACAAATAGCAACAACTGCAACAATGTATAATAATTAAAAGGTTCCGTTTAAATTACAAGTAAATGATTCAATGTCAATGCATTTTAAAAATAATAGACTTGGTAAGTAGGAATTTCTACTATAAATAATAGATACTTATACCTATATTAAATATTTATTATGTTGTATAAACATATTATAATATATTATCACAAGCGATAGCTTATTGGGGATCCCAATATATATATATCCAATATATATCCCTTATTGAGGTGTCATTTGTTATATTTGGAATATCTAACTAATTACTACTTGTATGTACCTATTTTATTGTTAGGATAAATAAATAAATAAATAATATGTGTATATAATATTCTAAGCACGTCTATGGTATATGTAATTTTAAACATATATTTAAATATTTTGATTTTTTATTACAATTTAGACTTAAGATGAAAATGATATTAAAATACTATAGCTACCTACAGTAAAATTATAAATTGAGTTGATTATTCAATTATTAATTTCCTTATTGACAAGTTTAATTAATTGTCTTTCATTGTGTACAGAAATTTCATTTCCAATATAACATGAAAAATTAGTACGTATTTTCAGTTAGTACGTAGGTATTATAAAGTAAAATAAAAACATGGTTTGCCAATGTTTGCCTGTCGTATACTATACTAATTAATAATTAGTATGTAATTACTAAGGACATAATTGTTATCATACTAAATATAAGTTTGATAGTAGATACCAATATTTAAGTAAACAATATCAATAACAACATAAATACAATTTAATACAGTATAGGGATTAGGGGCCTATAAACGATATGATAAATTGAAAATAATGAACTTACCGCGACACAAATAGGTTCACTTAGGTACACACAGGGAACTCGTGCCGGTTATATTGTACTTATAAGGGAATTATATTTCGCTATCAGACCTGCTTACGAAGCAACCTTTTACGGCAATGTGAACGTCGACATTATCCTAATATTACATCCAGGTCGGCCGACAGCGCCAAATTCATCGGTCGGTGGGTACGGGTAACGAACTTTGAGGGGGATTTCGGGACACCACCCGCACATATTCCACAGGTCCGCCACGGGTGGGATCGGAGGGTAACAACTGGCGGAGGTTTGACACGGACATCTGGAGACATGATTCGCCGGGTCTGGGTCTGTGCAAAGTATTGATCGGCGGCCTGGGGTTGGGGGGAAAGTGTATACACGTGTCTCATCGCGGCCTCGCTGAGGTCGTTGCCCAGCCAGCTGATTGGCAGCGACAATGTATTTGGAAGGGGGGAGGGGGTTCCGAGGTGACGCTCTGTCCAGACTCACTTTTGTCGGTAATAAATAATAATTATTAATATTATACACGCGCGTTGTTTACCGGCGTACCCGTATTGTAATACGTTTTTTTTTGCATCATATTCGTTTTAATTTGTTTGCCTCTCACACCCAAATCATTGCACGCCAGAAAAAACCTGCCATGTGTTCAAAGTGAAAAATAATTAATAATTATATATATGTTTATAATATATTTATATTGTGGATATGTACCCTGTATGAGGAAAATCAAAACATACATCAGGTCGACTAATTGCTTCCGAATAGCGGCCTAGTATTGGTTAGGGTACAAACTAATTGCAGCCCAAGTTTTTTATAGTATAGAAACTATACCCCCCTCCTGAAATTAAATTCTATATACACCTCTGATAGACTTAGATATATTAAGAGTGATTGGTATAAGTGTCAATTATTGGTCGTAAATAATTCACCTCAAGAAAATCAATCGCAATCATTTTATCTCGTTATTACATCACCGATTATGTCTTATCTAAATTTTATTAGTCGCTATCTTTTATGTTTGTAAATAACTTACTTAGTACTATAATAGTGCTATAACTATTGTAAGTTGGTAGACATAGGTTTTCATTATTATTATTCATTATTAATGCAATTCACACTAGATTTGTATTTTTATTAACTAATATTATTAGTGCCTTAGTAATTATTTCTTGTTTTAAATAAAAATAAAAATAATATAAATTGAAGTTGAATAAATGACTACAACTCACACAGTCATCGGTTCGATTCATAGCAAAGTGCAAAAAAATGTGTGTGATTCTACGCAGTCACCAAAGCTTTTATTGCGATCAATTGTTCTACGGTAAATCATATAAGATAAATCGTTATGTGACACCGTTACAAACACAAATCAACAAGTGAAAAAGTGTAAAATGTTCAAGACACGCATGAAACAATTATCATTATTATTATAATAATATTATTAATTACAGTTTATTAGCTCGTATGTGAGCCGGAATCGTGCTTGATGACACAAATTATTGAATCACGCAACCGGCAGAAGTTTATTTTATTATAGTGTATTATTATATTATATAATGCGTAAAACTAACCTTTATGGACTTGTCGTTATCCTTTTGAACGTGGCTGTTGGTTTGGTAACGACAACAAATGAAAATGGCGATGGTAGCTGTGTTTGACTTGTCGGAGTTTTCACTGTCGTGCTGGGCGTTTTAGGACTGTAAGTAATCCGATCGATCAGCGACTGCGCATTGGCGTAACTTTGCAGTGTATCGTCGTGAGAAGAGCTTTATTGTCGCAGTGAGAAATGTGACAGTTGGATATTAGTTAATAATTCATCCTTAATATCAAGCAGAGATTCATTCTTATAATAGATTATTATAATATTTATCACCTAGCGATAGCTTGTAAACTTTCAATGCTGAAATCACGGAAAAGTGGGAACTCGCGTGGCGTTCAAATTGTGGAGATTCGAGTAAGATACATTCTGATAAAAATAAACAGTGCGTCTAGTTTGAGATAAAAATTCTATCATAAGTACTCGATACCAGGCTTATGTATAGTTTTGGACTCGCTAGATAAAGTTTTGATGCAGTCCTATTAACTGGTGGGAAAGGAGGGGGGGGGCTTAAACAATAAGTTCCACCGGCTACTTTATACGCAAAATTTTGAAAGAACTTACAACACTCATTATGTTATATACGTGTATGTTGAATACGTCAAATCATTAAATCATTTCGTGACTTAAGAAAACTGTAAAGAAATAATTATTAATTAAATTTTACATTTTTGTAAGGCTGAAGCTCAAGTATATATGTGAAACTCTTATGATGCTTTTAAATTATAGTAGTGAAGTCATTAGTTTTTTTTTTTGGGGGGGGGGGGCGCTATAGAAAATCTAAGTAGGGCTAAAGCCCCACCCTCCCCCCCTATTTGCGCCTATGTGACTCAGTCAGTGAGGACATACATTCGATTTTATCATATTATAGCCATCCCACCCGGCGTTTGCTCGTAAAACACGCGTCTGATTATACGAGCAGTATATTTTCAGGTGAGGTGCAACAGGTGAGTACGTAATTAAGAATGTTTTATTAACACGTTGAGTGCCACGGTGTTTTTTATGTGCATGTAACAACGATCGAATGTAGCTTTAGGAATACCTTTTTTGTTAAGTTATAATTTGGTTTTGACCAAATATAAAATACAGGCCTAAAATTATATTCAATCATAATAACTATTTTATTTTTATAGCCAATAACAACCTTATATAAGCAAAAATATATTAATATTTAGTTTATTTTTATGCTGGACAGATGCCGCTACTGTTCTACTTCTGCCATCTAAATTTCATATTTTTCGGGTGGATTTTTCTAAAATTAAATGTTCTATCATACTGTTTTGACAGTTACGAACACAAAAAAAAATCAACCAAATCGGTCAAGCCATTTTGGATTTCTAGCCACAATAATGAACCGGTTTTAATTTTTATATAATATCATAACAAAAATGAAATCGTATTTTATAAATAAAATAATATTTAATATTAAATACCTACAGATTATTGTGATATGATAACCTATATAGTATATACAGTGGTTTGGTGTGGCGCGGTTGTTGCATTCAGTCACGAAACGTGTTCGGTTTCGAAAGCATCGGCTGGTGTCACTAGTTCCCGGATTGGTGGCCACCCGTGTTTTTAGTGACAAATCCTTGCCACACACACGTGTTCCAATCCAGCAGCACCCCCCCCCCCCCCTACAAACAAATAATGGCTATAGTTACCGGGGTTAAAGATCAATAGAAAAAACTTATATATAATATGTTACCGGCAAAGACGTGAATTAAGGAATTAACGTTATAGTCATTAACGATATTTATTTATATATATATTTTTTTTTTTTATATATATATATATATTCAACGGACGATAAGTCCTTTAACAGAAAAGATAAAAATGTACAATAATACAACAGACTAAAGAGAAATTTCATAAAAATATAAAACAGAATAGAACAAAGTAAAAATAATTAGGATAGTTTTCCAAAACATTAATAATAATTAAAACAACAATAAAAGTAATAGGTAAATGAACAGTAAGTAAAAATATTAATACAGTATAAAAATCGATCGAAGATTAGAGATGATTCATATATTTAAATTATTATTATTAAGTATATTTAACGTATTAGCTTTGAAGGTATAACGAGACATATTAAAAAAATCAAGTGTGGCAGAGATAATATTGGCTAAAAAAAGGGCTCTAGTGAGGAATGAGTTAGTACCAATGTTTGTTTTGTAGAATGGGTTTTTAAACAAATCTAAGTTACGTGTGTTTTTACGAGGAATACGGAAATTTTTTAGGGCTAAGATCTCAGGACAAATAACAAAACCGTTCAGAATGTCAAAAATGAACATTATGTCCGCTAAATTTCGTCTTACTTCAAGATGATGAACCCCTATAAAATCTTGAAGGTGTCTAACCGAGGAATGTGAATTATAACCTATGACATGGGCTATTCTTTTTAAAAACTTAAATTGGACATTATCTAAATCAGTATTATATGTTGAGTAGTCACTTGACCAGATAAGTGAACCAAATTCAAGAACTGATCTAACCAATGAGTAATAAAGAGTTTTAAGGCAGGTAATATTTTTAAAATCATTCGTATTTCTGTTAATGAAGCCAAGCATCTTATATGATTTATTAACCATTACTTTATGGTTAGTTTTAAAGCTAAGATTTTTTTTGAAATATATTCCCAAATCTTTAATGGAGTTTACATTTGTAAGTGGAAAATCATTGATTTTATATTGAAAACTAAAGGAATTAATTTTACGAGTGAAGGATATTACTTGACATTTGTTTATATTAAGAGGAAGATAATTTTTTTCACTCCAAAGGTAAAGTTTATTTAAATTGGTTTGTAACCTATGTTGATCATCAACCGATTTGATTTTACAAAATATTTTCGCATCATCAGCAAAAAGGAGAATTTCAATTGCTTAAATTTTTTTCTTAAATTAGAAAAATGTAAATAATCAGAACGTAAATTTGAAATTTTATACATTTTATGTGCAAGTTTCTTTTCTTTAATTAAATATCTTAAATCATAATTAGACCATGGCAAAGAATAGTTAAATTGACGATTTAATTTAGTTTTTGGGATAAATAAATCACAAGTGTGATTTAATATATCATAGAATTTTAGGATTGCATTACCGAGATCTAAATTTATTATATTAGCAAGAATATCAATATTTTCTAAAAATGCTATAATTTCTATATAGTTACATGAGTTATAGTTGAATAATTCTGGACTGTTGGGCTCATCAAAAGTTTCGGATATTTCTAATGAATAGATAAAATCTAAAGGTGGATTATATGAATCGAATAAGGGTATAAGTGAATAATTGCTAAATATAGAATTAATACTTGTGTTTGAAAAAATTAAATCTAAAACACTACCATGATCATTTTTTACATTATTTACTTGTTTTAAGTTTAGGTAATTTATATATGAGTTCACAATGCAGTTAAATGAAGTATTAGTAAATGAAGAATAATTTGAGGAAGAAAATTCATTTAAATTAAAATCACCTAAAACTAATATATTATATATAGAGAAATTAATAACGAGATTTTCAACAATCTCACAGTGTTTTCTGTAAATATCTAAATGAGAATTGGGAGGAATATAAACACAAGCAAGGAGGAGGTTAATATTATTATAATTTAACAAAACAAATAATTGATCAATATTTGGTATTATGGTGATAGGGTTTAATAATTTGCAATCTAAAGTATTTTTTATAGCCAGTAAAATTCCACCACCTCGATTATATAGATTAGAGCATCGATCTACTCTAAATATATTAAAGCAAGTTAGACCTAATTCGGTATCATTAATGGAATTATTTAACCAAGTCTCAGTTAGAAATAATAAATTACAATTAAAATTAGAAATAGAATTTCAAAAAAAATTTTGTTTGGTTCCAAGACCTCTTACATTTTGGTAGAATACATGAAGATTTAAACATTTTGAGAATTTTGAGGTTGAGTATTTGATTATTTTAGGAACTCCTCTTTGGAATTTGATTGTTAATCCAGTTTCACTATCGTTTGTACGTGAGGCTAGTTCTTCGCGTAATTTTTTCATAGATTCTCTTTGATTAGGTGTTCGATCAGTGGAAATATTAACTGTGGAGGGTAGATTTGAATGTGAAATTTTCTTTTTATTTCTTATGATATCAAACACATCAGTTGCCATTGATAAAATTGTTTTAATTGGACGCATTTTACCAGGTTGATAACGACCCAGCCGAATGACTTTTAACGGGACAGGAATGTCTCGACTAGTATCAGTTAATATTATCGAAATAATATTATTAATATGATTTAAGTCCGAAGTAATTCTGTCATCAGACCGGTTTGATTCGCTTTCTTCAACAATATAAAATATAAGATTATTTGCACGTCTATTACGTTCATTTATTTCATTAATGACAAATTCGTCCGAAAAATTTATATTATTGGTAGAATTAATATTATTAGTAGTATTGTTTTTAATATTATCGACATCAACAAGTAACTTCTTAATAAGTGTTTTTAATTCTGGTAATTCTTTAAGTCC
This sequence comes from Acyrthosiphon pisum, assembly GCF_005508785.2. NCBI lineage: Eukaryota > Metazoa > Arthropoda > Insecta > Hemiptera > Aphididae > Acyrthosiphon > Acyrthosiphon pisum. The sequence goes on along the minus strand of NC_042493.1, from coordinate 69,956,529 downwards.
TTGGTCACAACTTACACAGAAAAATTTGAGTATACGATTTTTTAATCCGAGACATTTGAGTTCAGTTGCAGATAATTCTGAGCATTTATTATGAACTAGTGAAGAACAACTGTCACATTTTAATGGATTGTCGAGTTCTGCAAATTACTCATTACACGAGTAGCATTTATTTGACATAATGAATAGATAATACCTACTCACTATGACGAAATATGTAGAATAAACTAAATATTATTAATAAAAGTTTTAGCAAGATAACGGACCGAAACACAATAACGCACGGAAACACGACCGTACAGTTCAATAGTCTGTTGATAACTGATATTTCCGATCAAATTAGACAATATTCGATATTGACTAGGAAATAACGCTGATATTCATTATTTTCAGGCAATGATGCCTGATACGTAATTTCCTATGGTCAAAGTTGTAAATGTGTTAACAAAATATTTGAATTTTACAACCTTGCCTATATTGTGAGTTTATGCCTAGGCATTGACGATATCGACTACTAATGTTAGCAATTTGTGATTATATAGGCTAGGCATTTACGTTATTGCCTAATTTGCATCATTTATGCTATCATATGTATATACATCTATTACGTCTGTTGATTGACGAAAGACAAAAAAAGGAGGTTGCAAGTTGTGGACTGCAAATGACAATACAGCAGCCCCTAAATCCTTAAAATAATATTACAATATGACGCCTGGCACAATAGTACCCCTTAGCACCCAACCATAGGCGCAAATCGCAGGGGTGCTAAGGGTGCTTAGCACCCTGAATTTTAATGCTAGCACCCCGAATCCTGTGATTATAACTTATAGTACTACCTTAATATTTCCATAATACCTACCTAATTACATTTATTAAAAATTCAAAAACATATTTATTTAATTATTTGTATTAATAATTTAATAATATAATATCATAATTTATTGTTGTTGTGAGATTATGATATAATAAGGAACCGGGAAATAATTGTTAAACATATTGAACATTTACAACATAATATACATAAATTATAAGATTCAGCGTATCTAGTTTCTACAATCAACGCAGACCGACCGCGACGATGGCACGACGCGCTCGTTTTCTCTAATTATACCCGCAGTATAGGTAATTTCACAAAAATAGGATTAAAATAGGTTGTGTAGCTTTATTGCATTCCCGTCCCGTTGGGATTTGTGTGATTACTGATTTGTATTTTGTTAATATATATGGTGTGGTACTGTTGGGGGGTGTGTGAGGGGCTAAGCCCCTCACGTGTCTGTTTCCTCCAAAAAAATTTTGGTGCTTAAGCCCCCCTGATATTTTTAGGTGATTTGCATTTTGCGCCTATGCACCCAACCCATAAATTCATTGCTAGTCGCAGCATGATATTGCAAACGTACATAGTCCCGTTAGGAGAGCGCTACACCCGCATGCGTTCTCTATGTTTAACAAGCGCATAACATACCAAATCGATCAGCAGATCACGTTTAGCTTAGTTAGTTCAAAAATTAGAGTGAATTGACCCTTATACAATTTAAAGGTAAGATTACTATCTAATGAACCTCGTAGTTTTTTTTTTTAGATTTTGATTTTAAAGCAAGTTATGAATATTTTAAAATGCACAAAATGTACAGTTTAAAAATCCTTATAACTTGCTTTAAAATTAAAATATAAAAAAACGCTACGAGGTCCTCTAGATAATATTCTTACTTCTAAATTTGTAGTGGTGTAGCACTTTCTTAACATTGGCCAAGCTGAAAATATTGGAGTAAATACAGCTCGATAATACATTCGTTTAGTAACGGATATTACAATTTAAACCAGTTCGTAGTTTTCTTATGGTAAAACCATTTACTGTTAAGAAAAGAACAATAATAAAACAGTAATTGTATAATGTATAAAATATGTAATAATAATTAAGAGGACGTTAAATTTATCATAACATTAGATAATTATATTCGTCCATTTTTAAAATCGTTATAAGTTATAACTTATAAGTTATAACCAATAGCAGATATGTATTGTATTCAGTGCTATAGCTCTCGTTTAAACAACAATATTATTTCAATAATTATAAAAATAACAAATGTGCATCCCTGTTCGCAATTCCCTGTTCACAGTTTACTTAAAATTAATTGAAATAATGGATACAGCATTTATAAAAAATAACTTTCAATAACTATTGATAAATTATATAAATTAAATTAATTGTAAAAATAGTATAGATAACATGTAATAATAATTCATGAGACATTTTTAAATTAGAATATAATATTTAATTATGCGTTTAATGTGTAATTGTTAGGATTGCTGTCACTGCAATCAATAGGAAAAAGTTTTCAGTCGTAAAGAATAGTTAAACAGGTATGCCTCGTCTTAACGATTCTTCAAATGGAGCACTAAAATAGAAGGAATCATTAATAAACTTTTAAAATGGTTTAAATGATCAACACTTACATCACGTCATACAAATCGATCTCCGCGAAAAAAAAATGGCAGTATGAATAATTATAATATTCTCCATCATTTAACGGAAATAAACCAGCGAACGATTGTTGTAGAGAACTAAAATATAAATTTAATATGTACATAACACATGGAAAAAATGGAACCCAAATATTTAGGTACATGTAAAAATTAAATACTCACGGATCCAAAATACGTTCTTTTACAGCATCGCGTCCCATAAGAAGAATCAAACTTTTGAACAGTTCCGTAAAATATGCTTCACCACTGTAAGAATTTCCAATGTCAGCCATGCGTACTGCTGAAAATACATTCCAAGAAATTGAATTTGAAGATAAAAGTTGCGCAAACAATTTTGCTAAGTTTTTTAGGCTGTTAATTTCGCCCTGATTAACGACGTTCACGATAAGCCTGAAAATTAATTCCAGTGATTCAACCATCAAAGTGTTTATTGTACAGCAACTCTGAAAAAAATATAATAAAACTAAGAAAAAACATGTCGATGATATTCCAAAGTATTATACATTGATATTGGTATTATCATTCATTAGACACACAATGTATAGCTAAACCATTCTTAAAACTGCGTATTAAACATTGCAACTAAGCCACAATATTTATAATCTATTATATTAAAACAAAAATGCTCATGTCCTCTATGAGAGATATTTATTACGGAAAACTATCAGCTTATATTCAAATGTATAATGTAGATAATAGATACATAGGTACCTAAAAGTACATTTAAAATAAAAAATATTTTTCAAATTATTTTATTTTAAATGGTTGATTTTGATCACTGATATAGTGAAGTTATACTGTGGTCTGTGGGTATATTAATAGATACAAGCAGTAGCGTATTTACGGGGGAGGGGGATCAACCCCCCCCCCCCCCCACTCAGGTTGTATATAATATGCAAAAGTGTTCGGAGTCCTAACTTAAAGTCTATAACTAAGGCCTGGCTACTAGATAAAATCATACCCCCCCCCCCCTATGCCATAAACCTAAATACGCAACTGGATACAAGATAACAAATATTAGTGTAAAGTTTAGTAAATGTATTATATTTTACAATTGAATTCTTACTTGTATTATATCTGCAAAATGCTTATTGTATACATCACTATGTTCAAAACAGCATTCCAAATATTCCATGCATAGTACTATTTCTTGACCCGGTTTCATTTTAATTGCCATCAATTCAAGGGCGATCTCAGATGGAAGTAAATTCGAATTTACTATCATGCAAATAATTTTTTTTTTTGCTAAACGATTACTTAATGTTAACATGTCTGTCTCTGTCTCTGTGTTAACAAATAGTTATTAAACATTAAGATTTATTTATAATACATTATGGATAATGTATGTGGTATGTAGTATAGAGGTTATAAAAGTTATCGTTGTATCACTCTAACAGGTCACTGTCAACAACACTCGGTTATTGTTCTATTCAATTAAAAATATTGATTGAAGTTAATGATGAAAGAAAAATATTTATTTTATATTTTGTAGATAGTATTTAAGACTTTTAGGTTTTATTTTTGACGCTAGAACATTTCAGATTTTTGCACTGTTATCTTCACTGCTGCAGCACAAAACCTTGTTAGTACTTTTTTATTTCACTTTAACCTCACATATTGGTTTGTTAAAGATTGTTAGACAACTTATAAAGTTGTAAGTATAGACTTTATTTTCTACGCTAGAACACTATCACCTTTTATGCTACTTTCTTCACTGTGGCAGCAGAAAAGTATAAAAGTATATAGGTTATCTAAAACAACCTTTATAAAATTACTAAATTTTTTATTCATACTTAAATAATAATAAATACATTTATTATTAGTAAAACAATTTTTTTACTGACGGTAAATATTTAAAGTATTTGTACATATTATTTAAAAGTTATCTTGATCTTTAAAAATTAATATTTACATAAATACATTTATATATAAAATACCAAATTTGGTATTATTAAAATGTTTTAAATATTATGCATTTGTTTAATTTTACGTTGGAGGTCAGCATGGACTTCCCAAAATCCACCATCCCATAACGTGTAGCATACATAATGACCCATTGCACTAAGTTCGTACGATATATACGCTATAACTGCAACCAATCTGAAACTTAAACAATTATTTTACCTATATTAACCATTACACGATAAATAAAATATTAATTTTTTTTATACATTTATTAATTTATTCAACTTTTGTGCTGCTGCGGCATGAAAATAGCAGCGCAAAAGTTAAAATGTTCTAGCATCGAAGATAAAGTCCAACAAACTTAAAAAGTTGTTAAACAATCACTAACAACTCTCTGACAAATGTGTTAGACTGTCACTGTTTTATAAGTTGACTGCCGTTCTTGCTTGCTAAGTTCACAAGGGTTAATATATGAGCTTAAAATGGGCCCTCTATGTGTATAATTTCATTTAAATGAATATTTTAAATTTAAACAAACAAAAATATTTTTTTTAATATTTCTTTTAAATAGGTAAATTCTTACCACATTCATCTTCGTCATCGGCCATTTCATCAGTATCGTAGTTTGAAAAATGGTAGCGTTTACGCTTTGATTTCAATATTTCTCTTGAAATAGTTTTGTAAATAATCTCAGTATACTTGAAGTCCAGATCATAAACAAAATCATCTAAAGAAAAAAAAATATTTAAATGAAAACAATATTATTTTAATCTGAATGGTAAATATTACCTATTTCATACTGTGGATCCAGCGCATGATCAAAAATCACAGAATGAACGTATTGTTTATGAAGATCTACTAATAACTGCTGTTCGTCTTTTTGATGATTTTTATATGTTAACAATATAGTTCTTGCCAAACATTGAACCTAAAATACGAGTATATTATTTGAAATAAACGCATGTACTTCACTAGTAGTTTAAGAAATTCCTACATGTCAAATAATCAAATAATTTTAAGTGGTAGAATAGCGATGACTAATAGATACTATGTTTACAGATCTGGGTGTATATTTGGATTCCAGATAAAGTAAATCTACCAATAATTCGAAATTATCTCAATTTATAGTATCCAGCCATCTAGAGTAGGTATCTACTTACTAAGTTAATGTAATAACTTTAAAATAATTTAATTTATTCAAAAATTCTATGTAACTGGAAAATAATTGGTATTCCAAACAATAATTTGATAGTTATGAATCTGTCTGGTTATTTAAAATACTAAAGATACAGTAGGTGTATCTTATATATATAATATATATATGACTATATAATTTAAAAAATATAATTTTAGCAAATATTTAAGTATTTTAACCAAGTCATGTTTTATAAAACCATTTTTATAAAAGTCCTAGGTACCTCACTGATGTTAAAAAAATGATTTGCTAATTATAATCTGGTACTTAGTCTATAAGCAATCAATATTTTTAAATTCAACTTGAAAACTATAGGGAAAAAAATGACGATGTGCAAATTATCAAAAATAGGTATTGTAGTATAAAATGTATTGATATTTGAATTAGGTTAAATCTTATCTTTCATTTAAATAGTAACTATAAAAAGTATTAATTTACCGATTCATCAATATGTTTATCTTGTGAAATATTTTGCAGCTTATCAAACGTGTATTTTAAGTCTAAATCATTCTGTGGATTCGAATTCAATTTTTCACCACATACTTTCAAAATATTGTCTACCAAGCCAATCGAATGTAAATTTGGCGTTTTTATTAATATTTGTATTATTTCTAATATCAACCTGCAGTCTCTTGCCTAGATGAACAATGGACATACATAATTAGAAAATGTATATATTATTTAAACCCAATAGTATACTATTCAATTAACATAACTTACAACATTGTTTTGCACTAAATGTGCGATAAATAATACCGGTGGCACATACTTATTCTCTTCTTCGCATTTGTACGCATCAGTAAACACACAAATACACCGCACCAGAAGAAGTTCAGCTACGTTCGGAAACTAAATGTGTATAAGAACACTCATAAGTATTAGTGGGCAAAATTGTTTTTTAACAAATAATTAAAAACTGTTTACATCGTGGTTGATGAATGAAACCAACGTTGCATAAATATTCGTAAAGTTGGGTGAATGGGATTGTGATTCCATGATAGATCGACACAGCAAGCCTTTACCACGTATGATGTTTAATTTAATCAATTTCCTACTCGTTGATCTAATATTTCCATGATTCAATTTTTCTATTGCTGATTTAATAGAATTATGTAGATCGATCCAATAACGTCTCTGTTCGGATAAACTAAAATAACCAAATAATTAATTAAACATACAATAATAATTAATAATAAACATTTTTTTTTTATTCTCTAATTTTTTCACATACTTACATGACATATTTAAAACTATAAAACACAAAAAAAATGTGGTTTTTATAACAATTTAATTACATTTGGGATTAGAAGGTTCTTGGAAATTGGTATGTATACGAATTATGCTGTGAAATATAGTGCCATGTTTTTATTTTGTTTGGTATCTGCAGTTCTATTTGTTAATAAAAAATTTTGTTTTGTCTACCATTAATTTTAGGCTAACAGAGTCTAATTACCTCTAGAAAGCGATTGAAAATAGTTTATTAACAATACCACGACATTTAATATTTATACCGATCACCTGTCTCATCAGAGTGGTCTCAAGCTCAAATTACCAGCAGGCCACATATTTATACATGCGCAAAACATTGTCGTAGAACCTTTTTTTTACTTAACACTGTACTGACATTTAAACACCGATGGTTACAAATCACCTAATGTGATTATTTTTAGGGTATTGCGATTACTACCAATGATAAAAATTATCTTATCGGTAATTAAGGATTGTTTACTAACGAGTGAACAAATAAAACATTACGAATATCAAATAATATATATTGATAATTATATTTGTTTAATAAAAACTAAAATTGTCATCGTTAAATAACAATGAAGAATATTGAAAATTGTTGAAGTATTGCGGGCCACATGTGGTCGGCGGGCCGCGTGTTTGAGACCACATGGTCTATAGCCTAAACGAACACATTTCCATTTGCTGGCAATGCTAATCTGTGATTAGGCCAGTTACAACACGAAGAAATACATTCATGATATCATTCAGCCTTTAGTCTATGGAGTGGATATGTGTATATACGCATAAGTTTTAAATCATGCATGGCTCTTTAAATCAATCATAAAACAATATATATTTTGATTTTTAATTTTTTTTTTTTTTGAACAGTGGCGGATGAAGATTAAGTGTTCAATTTATGAAAACAAACACTTCTTATACTTGTGTATATAGAAATAACTTATGAAGAATAGGTATTGTGTTAAATTTTTAAAATTTTAAACCGACAAACAAAATTGTTATCAACAAAAAAAAAATTCAAACGTCTATAAATATTAAATACTTACCTAGCCAAAAACATAAAAAATATACGTCAGGTCTCTACCATTATTCCTTTTCCTGATTTATGACAAAAAAACGAAATCATTAATTGCATAAATATTACTGTTTTTTTCGCTTTTTCCAATTACTAAGAAAAGTAATGGGAATTTCCTAACTATTGATCATCTTTCCTGAAAAAGTACCAACAAGATAAAAATATGTCAAGAAACCACTACCTGTCAATGTTGAATGTTGAAGAAAAATGTGATAAGTATAACAGATAGAAAAACACATCATTGTAAGACAAACTTATTTGTCAAAAACAACACATGGTGTGGGTTCAAACAACAATACTACGCAGTACGCACCATACGCAGATGCCTAATCATTGGGTCACCAGGGTCTAATTTAATCCTGATACCGGATGCATTCCTAAATTCGTTGATGTGTGCATTTCATGATTTATGATAAAAATATGACCTTTTTACATAATGATATAATGTTATAATATAATGTTAACTCAAGGGGCGGCACATAAGAAATTAAATTCGTATACGTACAAAAATAAATACACTAATACCTATATGTTATAACCCATTTTTAAATGTACCCCATAATTAGCCACAACAGCACCCTTGCTAATCGCTTGAAAACTGTTATTTTTCTTTCAATTGATAGGTATTACCTAATTATATATCAAAAAATAAATTTAAAAAATACTCTGAAAACCATGGCACGTGTTATAAATAATTTACTTTATAATATGTTTAATCAAACAATAAAATAATTTTAAACTTACCTAAATTGATCATATTTATTGATGCCCATATTTTTTTCCTTGTTATAATTTGAATCTGTAAATATATATTTTAATATTAAAGTCATAAGAAAAGTGCAATATATATTTTATATATATATATATATATATATATATGTATATGTATATTTATTTTAAAGACACGAAAGTTACATTATAATTTGTAACAATGTATTAGAATATTCCACAATGTTACAATAAAAATTATAGTGAATCATAATATTTATTTAGTGTTCGTACTAAATAGTAAATACTTTAAGAAGTAGAAACCCAAAAAACAAACGGCAGTGCACTTTTAAATTGTTATTGAAAATTAATAACTATGTAGGTACCTATGAAATTATTTGATTTGTATCCTTATGATATAACAATCAAATTCTGAACAACACATGCATTCTAAATCGTTCGACATTTTTGCACAATTTTCACAATTACACTACTCAATTACTTCTACTTGGGCACTTCCCTGAATATTTGGTAAACAAAAAGATACAGAATAATTTGGTTCAAATCTATTAATGTCACTAACATTTGGCTCAAAACTATATGGTTTTAAAGACATTTTAAAACACACGTTTGACGTAAGATAATGAATGCGGAGACACAAAGTTACACAATATGTAACAAATTGCAATACTATTGATTACAGATAACAAAATAAAACGAATTTAGTCGAAACGTAGTCTGCTGTGGTATTTAGGAAAACCTATAAACTGCAATTGTATTGTTATTTTTTGTGTTGGTATAATATGTATAGATAATATGAAGTATGAACAAACGTAAAGATGTATAAATTATGGATAAAATATACGTTGTCTACGTTTAATATTTTTTTTTTTTCAATAGGATGTTGGTGTCAGGTTGTAGGAAATATCTAAGGTTTTGTAATATGAAAACCGCTTTTTATTTTGAGTATTATAAGTTAATATATAAATAAATGACTAACGATGCGTCGAGGAAATACGTGTATTGCAATAGGCGGGCGGCCGACCGATGGAAGCTGTGACGTCACGCGTCATTTTAAAACAACTATAAGAACCGAACGGAGCGAAGTAATCAAAAACTATTTTTACCAAAATTCATAATTGTTTTCATTCTACAATATTTCATAATAATATTTTTTTTTAATTTTCCCTTGGATAGTCCTTTAAATTAGTTATTATATTAATAATATACAGGATGATCCATGAGAATTTACCCATTGCGATATCTCCCGAGATAATAAATTTATCATAAATCTGTTTTTTTTTTTATTAGACTCACAGAGACAAGGACTACACATAATTTCATAATTTAATTTTTTAACCGGCAAAAACCGGTTTTTGTTTGGGTGGAGAGTCCCACTCTATAGCTAATGGGTATATCCTCACGGGACACTCTGTGTAGGTAATTATAAAATTAACAATGATTTTTAAATTGTATTTTAATTTGAAGTTATTATAACAGTGGAAGAATGCCACGGTATCTCATTTTTGGTTACGATCGCCTATATCCACCTGTAGCTATACCATCTTTTTTCTTTTCATTTTTGGTATCAAATTTACATTATTATAGTATCAAGCGTAAATACTAGATTATATATATATTTTTAAATATACATAAACTTTAAAATCGAAGGTTCGATTATCATATAAATTCGATAAATATTATTGGAAGACATAAAAGTGTAAATGTATTCAATTATTATACAATTATTTTTGAATAAAGATTAACAGTACATTTTGTAATAAAATAGATACAATATAACCAGACAAATGTATACTATACAAGATGTACTATAGCTGTTTTGTATTGTAAGAATTTATAGTTCATTTAATTATATCTAATAACTAATAAGTAATAAATGAACAGCTAGAATACTAAATTATACTTCACAATGGTCATATTTAGGTCTTTCTAAAATAATAAAATTTAATATTGAATATTCTCATATTATAATATGATAAAGATGGAAAAGAATAAGGCACAAAATATTTTGTAATCAATTTTAACCTGTTAAGTTTTTATACGAAGTGGGTACAATTTTTGTAATTATAATTTATAACGATGAACTAAAACGGTATACTGTATACAATACTTTTACAAAATCATTTTTTAGCAGTAACTATTTATCTCGAAAAATTGAAAATAAATTTCTTGCAAAGTTTATGTTAAAACTTTTTTTATGTTACTCGATCATTGTTGTATTTTTTAAAATTTTTAAAATTTATAAATGACAAAAACAATTTTATTTCCAAAATATTTTTCCGTGAATTGTGTTATGAAAAATTGAGTTTTTAACTGTTGTTCATTGTTTATAAACTATAACTTGTAGTTTATACCTAAGAATAAGTATCTATTCATAATTTAGATGAGGGGGTAGAATGGAACGGCACAAGGACGCAAAATATTTGTCCACAACTACGCACTAATCTTTTTATTGTTTATTTTAATATATTATACGATCTATATATGTATGCATAATTTGTTTATTATGTGATAATGGGAAAGAACAGATTTAATTGAAGTTACATGATTAAGAAATCACCCGTTAATGTCACTTAGAGATTGCAGGTATTCCAATTATTTTTTTATTTTTTTTGTCGCAATATGTTACAATTATAAAAACAATAATAGGGACTGTGATACACTGGTACCCATAATGAAAATAAAAAACATGTATTATTAGGATGAAGAATTCTCCAATATATTATATTTTATCTTAAATAGTAAATACTAATTAACTACTGTAGGTTCAAAATCGATTTTTATGTACCTAAGAAAATTCTCAGAATAATATTCTTCTTTGGAACATGACATAAAAAATGCATGTAGTTGTTTAAAAAGAAAAATTATAACGATAAAAAATGTTGTAATTATGTGAAAAAAATATTTTCAAAGACCTTAATACCTAATTTTTTTAAAGATAATATAAAGTATTTACTGTTAAAATAATGATCCGTTATTACCTATAAATTGACACAAGTTCGTAACATATTATAAAAATGGACTGTATTTATTCCATCGAATAATAACAAATGCCTAAATATTTGTGTTACCCAAATTTCCGACATACGCAAAAGTACTTATAAAGAAATGCTATTCAAACATTGATTTAAATAACGAATTTGGCCAACTCAATCGTTTCAAAATCAATTATAAATAAAACTATTTCAACATATTTGCAATGGAAAAAACAACACGAGTCCTTATTACCAGAGTTACTATATACCAGAAGCATACCAGTAGGTAAATAGGTGGGTACAGTGTAACGCTCAAAATATAGCGGGACTTATAGTTGAGGGCCTTAGCTCGTAAAATCTTAACAAGCCATCAAAATTAATACAATAAGAGCGACTATTTATATTAGGTATATATAATATTTATAAATAGCTAATACATCATTCCTAGCTTTCTACTATACTATACGATAGGACTGGATCTCCCATGGAGAATTTCACCTGTTGGAGCCAATGATTTAATATTATAGAGCTATAAGTACGCAAGAGTCGATGTCATCGACTAAGTGGACTAATGTCCGACTTATGTAAAAGAATATGGAGTTTTTGTAAATCTGGAATAATCGAGATTCAGGATCAGTAAAAATTATGTACTTAATACCTATTATAATAGAATTATATTAGTAATATGGTCAACCGTGGTGGTTTCGAAATGCGTATTTACCTCAAAAACACTGTGCGGGTACATATTATACAAACGTGTAGTACGCGTGATTGTCATATAGCTGGTATAGTATTATTATCATGAGATTAACAACATTTTTAATTACCAATCGGGTACCTATAGATTACAAGGTACCAATAACAGTATTGAATTATTTTACGCGACTTCGGCGTTGATAAATACTACATACATATTATACTATATTTTATACTGCCTATATAATATTATGATAGGTAATAACTAATACTATAGAAGGTATGTCATACTCACAATTACGTCTTCGGGCATAGAACTCTCGTGGCAGTTGCTGTGGCTCTTCTGTATCGGAATATAATTCAAACATCGTGATTTCGGCGGCGATCGGGAGCGGGACTACTGAAATGGGCTACGGAGGAGCGGTACTACTAAAATGGGCTACGGATGGCGGACGAATGAGCAGCAATCTGGAAGCACGGCGGACGGTGGTGTTTGGTAGCGGTCTTACGGACGGAACGGCGCGCGCCGCACAGAGCGACGTCGTCGTTCGTCCGCGCTCGTCGTCGTCGTCGTCATCTTCGTCGTTATCGCTGGATACAATTAATTATTTTTTAAACGAGATAAAACCGATGTCCACTAGCGGATCCATTCGCTTGCGGCGGTGACATTTTAAAGGGGGCGTAGATGTGCACTGTGCAGCAATAATTGGGCGAGGGGTCGAACTGTAGACAGATCCCTAAATCGGCCTTGACAAGTCCACATAGTGTTCGCCATCTACCCTTCGCCCGCACCCGCGCACTTGCCTAACAGATGAAGGTTTTCGTGTTCGGCTGTCCGATGTTTTTGAACTATTACGACAGTTTTTATTATTATTATTTTGGTTATCGGCGATACAAATTACAAACCCTCGCAATGTATTCACCTCGAATTTAACTGCGCCCTCGGCCGGCCGGCGGGTCGACTGAACTCCGGCGACTGGCGAGACAGCTGCAAAATTATTATAATCTTCGGGTATAGCCACTATAGCACATTTTATGTGGCAACGTCCATATATTTAAAATACATACTTTTATATGTACACATAAAATAAGATGTCCTGACTGGCTAATCGACGTAGGTAGAAACTATTGCGGTACAGTCAAAACTATGATGGTTAGAGACTTCATATGTCGATGGTACCTTTGTTCAATGAAAGAGTACACTGAAAAACGATTTTTAAAAATACACATTTTAAAGATGAACTCCTCACACAGGCATCGGCAAACAAAAGTCAAAAATTTTTGTATACCTATTTATATTATGGTTGCCATTGGTTATAGAAAATAATTATTAAAATACTTATTATGCTTGGAAATAATTTTTAGTACGGGGACGGAGTGGCCGAGCGGATTAAGACGTCGATTGCGACGCACGCCGGCGTCGGTTTGAACACGATCGCGGGTGGCATTTTTCTTCGGGCAAGTAACGGTGTTCGGAGAGAAGTGCCGCCATCCCCCACCCGGGCATGGCAGATACCTACGGATATCCAAAAAACACACGTGTTTACAAACCTAACATTTCTCCCCTACAAACAAAAAAACAAACAGCTAATGGCCTTAGTTGCCGAGCTTTATAATCAATTAAAAAAAAATAGTACCTAGCCTACTATATATTTGGTAACTGTCATGGAAGCTTCAAGCTTGATATAAATAATATAGCTGACAGGTATTTATTTGGAAGAACCTTGCTTTTCAGAATGGTATAATTATACAACACTTGTTCTAATAAGCGGTTAGCAACGCACAGCTTTGGAAATTGACTCATCTGCGCGATTAACCCACTAACTGTAATAATTTTGGGTTGGGCCGATACCTCTTTTTACGGATACCCGATATTCCGATATATGCAAACGATAAAAAACCGATACCCGATATATTTGAAAACCAACATTTTCAGCATAAACAATGAACCGATATTAAAATACCACCGATACTATCAACCGAAATAATATTATCATTTTACATTTAACTATTACAATTTATAATCAATGCTATTATGCTGATAGATTTGGTTTTTTTTTTTGGTATCTGTTCAAATATCGGTTTAAAAAAAAACCGATACCGATAAACCCGATACCACCAAAATCGGCCGATATCGAGTATCGGTTTTAGTATCGGCCCTTCCCTAAATAATTTCGGCCGTGAACTATATGAACAGCTTACTAATATATTAATATTATATGATATAATACATAAGTAATTTATAAACTTTTGTAAATTTGTAAATAATATTATATATATACTACGATAATATGAGTCGTACTTGTGCCTAGGGAATTATAACTTACTGACGTGCATGCACATGACATATCCACACCGACGTTGACTGTTGTAAATTACTCATCAAAAAATGTCAAAGCATAAAATAATAGTAATAAATCTCGCACTAGAGATAATCGAATTCGTCATAGAAATTACGAGCATGTTCTAAAATATAACAATAATCAATAGAAATCAAATCACATAGAAGTCAAATAGGAGATATTTTTTACCAGTAATTAACGTGTAAGTTTAGTAACTATATTTATGTACCATTGTTCGAGCACAATAATAAGGACACATGAGTATTGACGTTTTACCAGATATGCCTTACATAGGAATTTTCGCTGGAATATGATTGGCTGCGGGTGTGCCGTGCAGAGAACGGTGTATCTAATACGAATACAAAAAATAGGAATCTATAACTGAATATTTTAAAATATTCGTTTTTATTTTCAGGTAAAAACTTCGCTATGAAATAGGCAGGTTGAGCTATGTTTAAATTTAATATTGAGCGTAGATACCTATAGCACAATGTAATATTTGCGTTTGAAAATACCCAAAATAAAAGTGCGTTTAGGTACTGTTGTGCTATACTGTATAATAATTAATATTATGTATACAACTGATCAATAGTACATTAATACTAGTCTTACCTACGTAAAATGTAGTCTATGATGTATTATACATTGCAATAATCAAAGTGAGTATAGATTTTTCTATGTACAGACCTCTGCAGTACCTATGAGACTTCGAGAGTCTATAAGTGGCAATAATATAATATTTTAGTTTAAGTTTGTTTGTGACATTTACAGAGCAATTTTTCCACGCTAGTTTATATTGAACATCCATTTAGATTATATTATCGTATAATTTCTTACATATTATCTTTATGGTTTAAATTGCTTCGTATGTTTTTAATATTTAAACCAATTAATTTTTGCTTTATATATACATATACACACTGACGAGTGTAATTAAAAAAAATGTAAATGTTAAATGTTATCGATTCCAATATATTTATACTGTCATTGGAAATTACACAGAAAACTTTTTATAAGAATTACATGCCCACGAGTCTTATTAAAAATGTTCTTATCTGCCTCATTATACCGAATATTTTTAGTTGTCGACTATCCTCCCACTAACGCTTATTACTTATAATTTCACACTTGAACTGTTGATCATGGCGATCCGTGGCCACTGAATATACACTGTATCTCGCATGCGAAAGAATATATAGGTAGATAAAATATCCTATATTAGAAATATTCGACTTTCCTATGGGTGGCAACTGCCTAATCCTTAAATGAACCATCTAAAAAAAAAGGTTAAAATAGGTAACCGATCTGGTGTATAGTTGGTGTCGAGTGTACCTCATTATTGAGGAATAAGTCACTTTTGTAATCTATATATTAAATGTGAATTCAATGATAAGTCTTACACAACGTCGTCGTGACAAATTAATAGTAACAGTAGGTACCTGCTAAATATTGTGCGCGATACATTTTTTCGATTGTTTTTCATTTTTCACTAGTAAAAATTCGTAGCAGCCCCGTGAATGATGACAGCGAACCTCGATAAAGGTTCGCGTGCAACATATGCTGCATATGCTAGTCTCCGTATTTTCGAATACGATTGTTGTGAAATAATTAATAACTACCTACCTATGGTTTTTAAAATAATTTATTAATTATTATTCGTAACAACGCCATCATAATGGTACGACACATGTTCCAAATGATAATTCACGTGTACCTACAAAGTGTAATATTTCAAGCGTATATTTTTCAATTTTAATACAATAATATCGTCATGATAGGTACCTACCTAAATTATATTTTTATGGCGAGGTGCACATAAATCTTCCCACCAAACTTATGACCTAAATTAATAACGGAATGTATAATATGCGAGACACATTACAGGACATTAATAGCTTCATCTCTGTAATGTCCCAAAAGGTTGACGTATTATTACGGCAATGACAACATATTATCCTAACACTTAGGTAAATAGTGAAATGCATATTGATGGTGTCTGATAGCACAAATATCCATTTTAGAATTTAACAGACTATTAAACATTTAATAGTCATTCATTAAAAATCACTAACTGTAAATAATAATGTCCCATTTAATTGTATCGAACTATTCGATTTATAAAATATGAAATATGTTAACACAACAAACAAGTATACAACTAGGCATAACAATAAATGGTTTTTTTTTGTACTAACGAGAATATTTATATCGAATTTATCATGCCAGACAAATTATTTGTAGACTATGACCTGTGTTCACTGTTTGAGTAATAAATACGTAAATATGTTTTTATTTTTCGTTTTAAGATCAATTATTACAAAACAACACTTTTTAATGGTTTACGTGTTTTAATTTAATCTAGAACAGTTTTCATTCAATTCTTAAAAGACTGTATTTATTATGTTTTCTTTAAAAAATAATCTTGTTAATATATATAGGTTAAAATACCTATAAATTAAAATCTACTAATATTTATTTTTGATTATGAATCAACCGTTTAAAAAAAATATATCTTCAATAATTTATATTTCAATGCTATGTTTTTAATTTATTTTAAAAATATGAAATGGTTATATGGTACCTACATTTATAAGCTGACAAATTATATAATACTATAATGGCTTATTGCATTAATTAATATTAATACTAATTATAAAATACTAGTGCACACTACGCAGTCGTATACGCAATTATACATTCAATACTACATATGTTACTTAATAGTAGTACATATTAATATTTAATATATTAGAACACAAGCTGTAGGTATTTCCCACAGTAAATAAAATAGTACCTACCTAGTTATCGTATTCTTCCATTGGTAATTTTTCTAAAAATATAATTAACAAATCAGATAATTTTAATATTATTATGCCTACCTAGGGAAAAGTACACTAGTAATCACTAATCAAATAATAAAATAGTTATTCATTTTTTGTCGTAATATCTAAAACTATAATAACAAACACCTTTTTACTTCATTTTTAAAAAAATATCGGTGGTTAGACATTTAATGAATAAGTATATAAAAATATCATAATCGTGTACAACACAATATTATATGCCCGTATGTGCAGCTAAATTAAGGGGGCTTCAGTGGGTCATGTTTTAAGGAAATTAATATAGGCAATTTAACACTATGACATTAAAATTACTTTTAAAGTAAACGAAGATTAGTATGTGTAAAATTAATCTGTAATCGTTTTCGGTCAATATTTCCTATAAAATAGAAATGTCCTGAATTATAACAGTAGGCCCGCAAAATGGGTAGATCATTATTTATATTCGCCGTTAATTGACTTACGCACGCACAGGCATTGACGGAGATTTTTAAAAATTATGATCAACTTTTTTCAATTTAAAATAAGCAATTTTTAGACCAATAAGCTAGACAAAACTGGAGGAATTTGGTTTGATGGAATTTAATTTTGAACACGAATTATGATTGATTAACAAGTTTACCAGGTTTGCCACAGGCGATATTGAATATTTATTTTTTTTTAAGCCGTGATATCCAAGAATAAAAATATGATATTTTTGTATTTATACTATTCATTATGACACTAACAATAATTAGAATATTAAAAATCACCTCTGGCAAAACCTAGTAAACTTGTTAATCAACGTTTTAAAAATTAAAACCCATCAAACCAAGGGGGCTAAGCCTCCTCCAAATGTCCATAGCCCCCCAAACATTTCCTACATTTTGTTTTAAGCTCATTCAATATTATCAAAGTAAAGCAGCCTAAGGCTTTAGCTTTAGCCCCCCCCTCCCAAATCCCAAACGCTATTTGCGCTTATGCTATCGAGTGCTATTGAGAGGTATAAATCGTCATCACGCTATAACCATATCGGTTGGCTATAGAACACGAACTGTTTCTTGAAAATAAAATTAAGAAATTGGCGTTTAAGACTATTAACGCTAATATTAATAATATATTGGTTACCGTTGCAAATTTTAGTAGTTTTTCATAGAATGTTTCTTTTTCTTCGATCGGATCTTCAGTCGTTTCAGTCGTTAATTTTTTTTCTAGAACTATGTAACTGATTATATTCTATAGCAAAAAAAAAAAAAAAATAGATACTATCATCGATTATTTTTAAAAGTATAACTCATAAGTCATATGCGATTATAACTAATATTCTAATATAATTATTGTAGTTTATTCCTTTATCTGGATTTTTGTAATATCTGTAGATCTCAGTAAATACCGTAAAAATAAATGTTAAAATTAGACAATTTTCATTTGAAATCATGTCATAACAGCGACGTCAAAAATGTCAAATCACTGACTAAGATTAGGGATGACGGTATTTTCGGTATATCGTAAATACTGGTATACTGGTATTTTAAAATTATTTTGGTAAACGATATCCCCAACAAAAACATAACCGTGAAAAAATGCCAAGTTCCAAACTTCCTACCAAAAAAGTCGGCCTATCTAAGTAGAGAAATCTACATTGTGGCCCAGTCTGCTATTTTTGAGTTCATAACCTCACTGCGCTCCTATATTAAAGAGCAACTCTCCT
>NC_042493.1:69931483-69937210 GCF_005508785.2 Acyrthosiphon pisum | reverse complement strand
ATGTAGGAGTGCAGTGAGGTTATGAATTAAAAAATAGCGGACTTGGCCACAATGTAGATTTCACTACTTTGATAGGCCGAATTTTTTGGTAGGGAGTTTGGAACTTGGCATTTTTTTACGGTTATGTTTTTGTTGGGGATATCATTTATTTTTGCGGGCTTCAGCATCGTGGATGACGTGTTATTATTATTAATTTTTTTTTTTTTTAATTTAAAATTTTTTTTTATATGTCGTAAATTTTCTCTTGTAAGACCGTTTGGGTTTCTGTTGAGGAGCTGAGAAATTTGACTCTTGAAATGTACGAAAACATTATTTATTATGTTTTATAAATATAATAATATATTATATATAAGTCAACTACAAACAATTCCTTATTACCATATTGTAACGCTGTTTGAAAGTAAACGTTTATGCGTGCTAAGCACGCCACTTTAAACGTTTAGAAATACACTCACTGAAGCGGTATTAATTTTGAAAAAAATTCAATTTTTAGATTTTTCCCTTTAGTTACTCTGTTAGACCTACCTTTGTGCCAAATTACACGTTTCTACCTATACGGGAAGTGTCTTATAATTTTGATGATCAGTGAGTGACTGAGTCAGTCAGTCAGTAACAATTTTACAAATTTTTAAATCCTCCCATTTTAAAATGGCATAATATTAAGGGCTCATTTTCTTACAGCATTCTAAACTACTCGAGATTAATCTGTGTTTTAAATTTCAAAAGTTTATCTTAAGAGGAAACAGAGATATATATATATGTTAGAAAAACTGGGCGAATTGGTTAAAAACAGTATACCGTAAAAAACTGTCTAGACGGCAAACAATACTTGAGTACCTACATATCATTTAGGTGAGTTACTTAGGTTCAAATTGATTACTTTTAATGTTTAAACCTATACTGTAGCAGTATAGAAGAATAAAGATATAAAATACCTATTCATGTAATCATGTTGTTTTATAGGTAATAGATGTTGATAGCCGATAGGTGGGGACAGTTTAAAAAAATCTACTAGTTTTACTAGTTACCTACTTATGTTTTTCAAAAAATTTAAGCAAAGTACAAGAATTTAAAATAAATTAACTTAGTTTTAAGTATAAAATAATTATTAGTGCAAGTCTTAGTGCTGTTTTCTAGTATCAATAGCAATAATATAGATTATAATATTATATATTATAGTATATAATAAAGTATATAATGTGAAACAATATTAAAGTAAAAAATATCGATACTAGTTAGATTTTATTTTTTTTCGGTATACCTAAATACCGATATGGTAAGGTATACCCGTTTCAAGCCGGTATTAAAATCAACCGTAATACCGAAAATTGTTTTCAATACCGTCAGGCGTCAGCTCTAGACTAAGATCTTTGTCCGTAGTGATGGGAAAAAATAACAGGAAATTAAAATTAAATTTATATTTAATAGTATTTATAATCCATGATATTAGTAAACATGATAATATGAATAAAGAATTTTTAATAAGTAGTGAATTTTAAGTGAAAAATCAAAAATTATTAGTATCAAACTCATTATTATATTATCGATACGGGGTGCCCAATAGACTATACCCTATACCTATTACCTATATTACAACGTTAGAACTCAAGAGTTATCAGCAAGCATATAAAAATAACGTTACACAGTTTACGACACAGACACACAACTTTACCACCGTCATAAATTTGTCCCATACCTTTTTTGTTTATATAATATAATATTTATACCTTATCACAATATCGCAGTATTTATTCTTTGACTAGAGTAAAATACTAAAATGTCAAAAGCAATTTGAAAAAGTAAACAAACTCTGGTTTATACGAGGATGTTACGCGCGCTAAATTGTCACAAGGATGAAGGATGTTGCACTGCAAATTGTGTATAAACTATGTGTATATACTATATATATATATTATATACATTAATTAATATTAGACTATCGAACTAAAACGTTCGATATAAGAACACACGAGGGTTCGAGCTTTTGTTTAATATTATAAAATTTGATCATTTTCTCATATACAAGCATTACGTACGTATTCATACTTTGTAGGTATCATATCTATTTATCTTAACCTCAATGAAGGTATTTATATTTTTTTAAGTGCTTTTTTTAATTGGGCTATTTTTGAGGGGTTGAGTATAGGCAATATTCAATATTTATGCGCGCCGTATCCGTGATTTTCCTGAACCTTATTTTCATTAGCGATATTATGGATAGTGATGGTCCGGCTAAGATGATTAGAAATAATATACTTTAACACTATACCAACATCATATATTATATTGTGCTATTTCTAACACATATTATGCGTCACCTTTTTCCGAGGTTGTTGTATTTTTTCACTTTGGAAAAAAACAGACTTTTGTTGAAAACCGTGTTTATCTGTTTATTGCTGGGTAATATGTCTTAGGCAAAATAATAAATAATAATAATAATTGGCTTTATAACATTGAAACAACATTTGTTTTAATTTTTGGTTATAAGTATTTCACCATTAGATAAAACTTGAAACAGAATTATATATAGATATTAATTATTCTTATTATTACGACAAAAACTAATAATTAAACTTCTAAACATAAAACTGTCAATAAACAAAATATATCGTTAATATTTTAATGTCTTAGAAAATGTATTCCACAAAATGTTATACTGCAGTTTTTAATCCTGTGTACATTATACATATTACTTGTTTTGTTTTACGAATACTATTAGATAATCAGTACAAATTACGCATGGGTAAAAACAAATAATAAATAGTATTTAGTGGGAAACTTCACTGCATGTTCAAAAACTGAAAATTTGAAAAAGGTGTTCTGTGAAGGTGTTGAGTGTGTAGTGTGCTTGTGTGAGAGTTGGTTACTGTAATGGATGTGTTTTTTTTTAAACTCAAAGATGATAATACTGCTTATACAAAAATCAGTTCTAAGCAGAGACTAATTTAAAAGTTTTCTAAATATTTAAAAAATATAATATTGAGTAAATAAAATTATAATTGAAGTAATATTAGAATGTTTAAATTTTCCACGATTAATATTTTTTGAATAATTACAAAATAACGAAAATAGTTTATACCATTTTACTATTTTACTTACACAAAAAAAACACACATCGTTGTAGTACCCATTCAACTCTACTCAAAATCTAAAATGTAAATTTGTATTTTAATGTAGGTAAACAATACGATAAGATATTATAATAATTATAAGACACGTGAACGGACGGTCGTTAAGTATATAATATGTATATATATATTATATTTATGTATATACTCTACTTTCCATGCAAAACAATTTGTCTACATAATTTTGTAATTACACGTCAACAAATATATTATTATGACACTTATGGGACTTGTTTACACTTGTAAATTACTTTAAAAATGTATTAAAATATAATGTCATGTATTTATGTTTTGTTTTTTAAGTAAATTGTTAAAATTGCATATTAAGCAGTAAACTCCCTAAAAAAAATGGACGTGTGTAGTTCTCTTATTGGACAGAATTAAAAACTGTAAAATCTATTTTTGAATAATACATTTACACGCTCTATAGCATTTCGTGTTTCTATGTGTACCTAATACCTATACGTCTTTATGATGTTTAATGTCCGTATAACATTGAAGTGATAATTACGATACTGACGTAGGTACTGTATATTATATGTTGAGTAAATTGCCGGCAACGACGAATTTAATTGTGGTGGAGATCCTGCAGAAGATTCTGGTCCTGATTGAACGATTCGACCAGTGATCCCTGAAAATTGGATTTTTTTCTTTCTGATTAAGTGATCCGATATTATGCTTTATGATACAGACTTAAGTGCAAATATTGAAAGTTGGTAACGTGTTTTAAATCTCAATTATTACATTTTAATATTTTATCAAGTAAAAAACCCGTAATTCAGCCAAAATGTTTATAGGATGGTTTACTGATTCTACGTGTTTGTATGTGTTTGAGTTTCAGCTGTTGAATGTGCCAAATTATACAGACCTTTGAAAGCTCTGCCCAACCGCAAAAGTTAACGTATAATATCGATATACGTTTATACCAATATAAATGCTAAATAGCACACAGTGTATTTAGTTTTGTATTCTCTCGAGAACGCTAACAACAACAATAATAATACTAACCAATTCACCGATATCGATTTTCTTTCACGAACTATATTGTTTTAACAGAAAAATCGTGTCTCGTCCGGGGGTGACCTACATAATATAATATAATATTGTAAATTATTTTTTATTATTATATCCATTTACACAGCTGTAAAAATAGTAGGTACATATAATAATATAGTATAGTAGTATAATATAGCGCATGGTATATTATATTACTTTTCATAGGTACCTATATTATTATAATATAATATATATCATAGGTTCGAGTGATTGCGCATCATAATAAGCATATATATAATAAAATATATGGTTAACGCAAAACGTATGGCTTAGCAAGTAGCAACATTATAACAATATATAATACCTAGTTAATAATATTATTATTTCTATACGCGTCGTGTGTGTATATAAAATACTATATTATAGTCGGATATAATCTCATATCTAATCGAAAAACGTGGTTTCTCAACGAGATGCTTCCTCGTCTGAATAATCATAATTCACCTAATAAAGTTTTCGCATTACTGGCAGTTGAACGATATGTATAGGCATATACACGGTATCAACTAAAACTGTGAACGTAATCTGACGAATTAGAATAATTCACCGGCAGATTATGAATATTGAATTATGATATTATAATATACGATAATGTAAATTAACAAGCTGGTCATTATATATAATGACCAATAGAATACAATCTTGTACATTGCTAACAAATACAAGAACGGGTAAAATTTAAGTGATATTTTGACCTAACATGTTTTAGGACTAAACAAGTGCAGTACAGCCGTAGGTACAGATAATGTCCTTAAAACATTCAAACTTAATTACGGCGGACTATGGTAAAGCAGGTACTACAATAGCAAACCAATAGAAAGCCAAAAGTATGTGAAACTTTGATTATTAATTTTTAGGTACGTATGATTTATAATAAATAGGTAATAAGTAGGGCTCGGATTTATATGTAAATACATATTTTTACTGTGACTTGATAAATTAATTTAGGTAAGTGATAAATTCGTTTCAAAGGATTTCCATTGTAATGAACTATATTTTATATTACATATTTTTACATATTTCTCAATAATTCCATTTTTCCCTACATATTTCGACAATTTACAATTTATTAATAGTTGTATACGATGTATACGATTTCCCATGTTTCAAAAAGTACGTAAACAAAATAATACCAATTATTGAACTAATCGACCGTAATTTACGGTCGATATAATATTATGTTCGACATTTGTGACATCGATAAATGATAGGTAACGATTTATTAATGCATAGAACAAGTACAAGGACCCTTGGGAGTTGCAGTAAAATAAAAAATGCACAGCGTATTACAAAAAATTCTGGTTTAGACTGCCTAAAATTAATTAGAGATACACATTGCGAAATTAATGGGGTAATGTTTCCGGCTGAACGCACTGCTTTGGACATTGCAAATATGAAATTTGCACCCATTACCTCGGTGGAAGTCGAGCGCTCCTTCAGTCGGTACAAATCTGTGTTACGACCAAACCGTAGATCATTTAACTTTGACAATTTGAGCATGTATATGGTATCTCAAGATCAAGATCAAGATGAATAATGGTAG
>NC_042493.1:69927565-69931383 GCF_005508785.2 Acyrthosiphon pisum | reverse complement strand
TGTAATATATACACGATAAGTAACCAAAATAATGCTTTGATTTTCAACTTCAGTGTTTTTTTCTGGGGGAAAAATTAATCTAGTTAGACGTTGCTACTTTTGAAAGTTCATAATGGAACTATTCACAATAGTTTTCAAAAGCGTCAGGAAAAATAAAAAAAAAATTGAAGGATAAATACAAATTTTAACACAAAACCAGTTTTTGAAAAACTGAATACATGAAATTTTTACGGAATATTTATATTAAAATTTCATATACAAAATAAAATACTTTGGTTTTTTTAGAGATATTTAAAAGCATAAGGTATTTTCGATTATTGTTGGTTTTTTAAAACTATTGGCGATAGAATCTGAAAATGTATTGCTCCGTCTAAAAACTTAAAAATTCAATGCAAGGTTTCTCACAACGCATAAATTTACACAGTTTATTTTTATAGTCATTTTAAGTACAAATTTGGACGAAATTACAAATTAAAAACCTAGGATAACTATTTTAGTTATTTTGTTGTGATTGTATAATATTATTCGTGGGTACTTGAAACTTCTAAAGTATACTATTATATATCTATGATAGTACCACGGGTTTTTTGTTGATGTATAACGCGTTATAAGTACCTAATAGATATTATGATATGATTAATTTGGAATTTATTATAGGGTACCTACCTATTATAGGTCAATTTTTTTTAAATACTATAGACTATAATATAATATATATGTCTAATACATAGACTGATATACCGTCTCCGCTCAGAATCGTTTTTCTTATACAGTGATATTATATCATTGAATTCAAATTTAATACTGTCCATTATACAGTGACCCACTTCTAACCTACTGTACAGCAGAGCGACATCCACTTACCCACCTTTTTAAACATATATCTAAGTATCTAATGCTTGTGTTTCGAACTTTTTTAATGTTTAATTACCGAATTCACAACTGATGAACTAATAACTAAATCACTTTTCGTGTTTGTGAACATACTCCACACAAGCGCGCCAGGATAAAATTCCACCCGGGCCAAGTCGATATAAGAATTACTTATAAATTAGAATCTAATAATAGTTATTGATATTGATACTAAAGTACATGTAGTTGAAATTTCTCAGGGGAGAAAATGACCGTAACGAAAAGCTTATAGCGATATAGGATAATAGATAATTATTAATTTATTACATATTATTATTGTTAAAATATTGTGAATTTGTGGCCGCCTCCTGGAAATTGTCCATATAAGTTAATAATTACAAACTATAATTTAAAACATTCGCTCTTTTAATGGTTTAATTAATACGCGTAAAATATAAAATTGAAGAATAAGGTAGGCTAAATAGAATTTATCCATTTATCATTATATATCATATATTACCGTATGTGTATTAGTGTACCAAAACTATTAATCTATTATCCATCGTGCCGATAATGCAACTATTAAAGCACCAAACAAGTTTAAAAAAACGGATCTGAATTTCTCATAAAAAATTTCCTAAGAACGACTTTCTCACTTTTTAAATTTTAACTTACTTTCTTTAAATTGTATTATGCAATACTAAATTGTCAGAAATTTAAATAACTTATAATACCTACGGAAATTAAAATAAATAAATTTAAAAAGTGAAAAAAAAGTTATTAAGTTGAAATAATGACGAATTTAAATATATTTTTACTTTTAAGAAGCGTACAAAGATGACAAGAGTACATACTTTTAGTAAAAAATGTAATCGTCTGTGACAGTGAGTTATATAGTGATATAATAAGTGTACGAGACTACGAGAGTTACGCGTCGTGACAGTGATAGCCGATAGGACTACTCGCTTTATTGAATTAGGCTTACTAGGCAAACAACCACACAATACTTATTACGATGGTTAGTCTCATGTTGCCTATATTAAACTCCCTAAAAATGGACAATATTTTTCATTGATGCCATCTCCTTAATTTTATGAAACTTTGTTGACTATATTATAATAATAATTTTAGGTTTTGAGTGAAACAAAGATCCATTAGTTTTACAATAATGCGTGGTTTATTTTTAATATTGGTTAATATGTGTTTGTACTTTGTTGCGTCTATCAACATCTTTTGAAGACGTAAAAATACAACATAATATATTATTCATAGTACCTACTAGTTACTACCTATACCATTAGTTTGATCCAGAAGGGGAGAGGGGGTCTAAAGTAAAAATGCACAGCAGTTTTCAAAATAAATAAGGAAAAACTAAAATATACATTACATTGGCATTATTTTACATATATTATTATATTTTACTATACACAACCCAATACTTGAAATGTTCAACTAATATTTATAATAGTAATTTATAGACATTTAATCAACTTTTTATCAAATTATGCTGAAAAGTCTTTTATATCTAAATCAAGAAGCTTGACAATTTAATACAAGGTTTTTCATAAATCGTTCTTACTACAATCGTTCTTACTATAATAGTAATTTATAGACATTTAATCAACTTTTTATCAAATATGTTGAAAAATCTTTTATATCTAAATCAAAAAGCTTGACAATTGAATACAAGGTTTTTCATAAATCGTTCTTACTACAATGAAAATATTTCAAAAATCCTATAGTTTTACAAAATCACGAAAAATTGCATTTATAAATTATGTAGTTTCTTCTATTCTATCGATTCTTAATTTAAAGGCTTGAAAATGTTAGTAAAGATTCCTCGTAAGGTGTTGTTACTGTACCTAATTAAACAATTTCAGAATAAAGCCATATTCATTTTTTATTAATAATGTTTGAAATTTAAATCGTCGTTGGGAAGGCGAACGTAAAATAACGATTATTCCTATTTTGTTGTAATGTATTCAAAAATATTAATCGTAGAAATTTAATATTTAAAATTAAACGTAGAAATTAATATATACTACTGAATATGATGAAATATACGTCAAGGGCGTCCGCAAGGTGGGAAATATGGGCAGTTGACTTACTTAGCATTTTTTTATGGGTTAATTATCATAATATTTATGTAATTTAAAATACATAATTCATAAATAATGTGTACATTCATTATTATCCTACCGTTATGAAATAAAACATGTCACAAACTATTCTCTATGACAAAACGGATAGTGAAACTAAAAATTATGAAAATATATCCCCTCACCTCCCGACGCCCACGGCACACTCAATCCTACCATTCATAACAGAGCGGTTTTCTCAGTTTTTAAGCAATTGATTAATATATTTTAAGAAGAAAAAATTGTATAATAAAATATGCACTTAAAATACAGAACAGGTGGCAAGTGGATGTCAACCTACTGTACAGTAGGTTGCAAGTGGGTCGCTCTAATGGATGGTGTTAAATTTGAATTCAATGATACCTATAACAGTATAACATCATTGTATAAGAAAAACGATTCTGAGCGAAAACAGTCAGTCAGCATATGATATTACTACGTATATTTGATGATATTATTGTGAATAAAGTAATTTATATATAACCTATTTATGTAGGGCATTGTTTTAAATTTGCAATCCTTAGATATAAAATTTGAACATTTTATAAATGTTTAACTACAAAATAAATATTGAATTTTAAATTTGATAAATTATGTTAAAATTCAAACTTTAAATGCTTATAAAAAAAATTGTGCCATGTATTTTTAATATTTTTAACTGCTATTGTAACAATATATCAGGTGCCTTGCATTACATTTTCACAATTTTTTACCCAACAAATAAAATTTTATTCAAATTTATAGAAAAAAAAACTAAAAAAATTGAAAACTGACAGTGTCCGTAAACAGCTTAAAACAAAAATCAAATTATTTTCAAATTTTATCGTG
>NC_042493.1:69925217-69927515 GCF_005508785.2 Acyrthosiphon pisum | reverse complement strand
TATTATTGATAGGTCGTAGGTATGTAATATATACACAATAAGTAATCAAAATAATGCTTTGATTTTCAACTTCAGTGTTTTTTTCTGGGGGAAAAATGAATCTAGTTAGGCGTTGCTACTTTTGAAAGTTCATAATGGAATTATTCACAATAGTTTTCAAAAGTGTCAGGAAAAATAAAAAAAAAATTGAAGGATAAACACAAATTTTAACACAAAACCAGTTTTTGAAAAACTGAATACATGAAATTTTTACGGAATATTTATATTAAAATTTCATATACAAAATAAAATACTTTGGTTTTTTTAGAGATATTTAAAAGCATAAGGTATTTTCGATTATTGTTGGTTTTTTAAAACTATTGGCGATAGAAAATCTGAAAATGTATTGCTCCGACTAAAAACTTAAAAATTCAATGCAAGGTTTCTCACAACGCATAAATTTACACAGTTTATTTTTATAGTCATTTTAAGTACAAATTTGGACGAAATTACAAATTAAAAACCTAGGATAACTATTTTAGTTATTTTGTTGTGATTGTATAATATTATTCGTGGGTACTTGAAACTTCTAAAGTATACTATTATATATCTATGATAGTACCACGGTTTTTTTTTTATGTATAACGCGTTATAAGTACCTAATAGATATTATGATATGATTAATTTGGAATTTATTATAGGTACCTACCTATTATAGGTCAATTTTTTTTAAATACTATAGACTATAATATAATATTATGTCTTATACCTAGACTGACATACCGTCTCCGCTCAGAATCGTTTTTCTTATACAATGATATTATATCATTGAATTCAAATTTAATACCATCCATTATACAGTGACCCACTGGTAACCTACTGTACAGCAGAGCGACATCCACTTACCCACCTTTTTTACATATTACATGTATAATAGGTAAGTACATTCTGCATAAATTCAAATATTTTTAAATCTTTAAATAAAAATATGAACATATTTCCCACCTTTTGTTTATTTGTGTCTGTGTACGCGTTAAGTATAGTCGAAATAACGCTTCGATTTTCAACTTCACTATCTTTTTTCGATGGGAAATATAATCTAGTTTGTGCATTGAGGAAAACCCATATTCTTATTAATGCAAAAACATAACAAAAATTAAGGAAAACCGGGAATTTTTAAGTAAAATCAATTTTGGTTTTTTGGTGTAATTCTAAAACAAATGACCGAAATTACGCAAATTTATTATACCTATACTAATATAATATTATACATTTTGATAGCTCAGAAACTGCTTGTTAGAATTTTAATACATAAACTTTTCATAAAAATAATCCAGCAAAAATGGTTGGTTCTGATTGAGAAATGATAGTTTTTATCAGGTTGCAGGATAAGTACAAAACTCTAATTATTTGATAATATGGTCTTTATATGTAATCAGGTAAGTACTTAAAAATTCCAAAATTCATAAGGCATCCACCTTATGTAGCAACATAAAGTATAATAATTAGTATGCAGAATGTTTACACCTTTTTATAGGAAATACCCCTTAAAGTTACGTTATTTAGTTATGAGTTAAGTAATATATTATTATAAACATTTAGCCCAGATATAAATATTACATTATTTCACAAACAGTACTTTTAATCTGAGATTATACTGTCTTATTATATTTCCTTCATTACGCCCTAAATTATGGGTATATAATATATTATATATAATATATAGGTGCCACCCAACACACGTATATTATCCAGTATGATATTTTATCCTCATTTTATCATAATATATTTTTATTGGTGCTAGTATGCTACACAACCAAACATTTTTTGTGAAAACCACATTGAAATCACATCTGAAAAGTCGTATTGACTATATCTGCTCCAGTTTAGAACAGATTATAAATAATACTTCACCGCATAATCCTTCTTCATTTAAGACATACCTTGCGTTGCGACTTCTATCAATTAATATATTAATTTATATCATAGTATTTTCAATAAGAATAGGTACCTACTTTATACTTGATGTCTTCGTGATTAATTATTATTTCTCATTTTCTCGTATTCTAAGGAACGTAGAAATTTGAAATATTATTCTAGTTATTTGAAAACAATATGCTCTTTAAATAATTTTTTCGTATTAATTGTTAATACGTTGTATCGTTTAAGACAAAAAATACAATAAAATAAACCGACTGTGCCCTAAACTGTTCACTGTTCAGTGTTCATATTGTATAAACAGTATCACCTGTGCGCTCTGGCGGATTGTATATCTACAAATTCGGAATAACCTTTTTTTTGCTCCTACCGGCCTTTGGT
>NC_042493.1:69918069-69925117 GCF_005508785.2 Acyrthosiphon pisum | reverse complement strand
GCCCTCGCTCTAGTGCATAATTATTGAAATAAATCCAGCCTGCGCATCACACTATACATAGAATAATATAGGCAATACATATTTGTAAATATATTACAATATTATACCTGGTCACAACTTCTTCTTCTTCTGTGCCTTCACAACTCTGTAAGAGTTTTAGCTGCCACCGTCACTGCTCTCCAATAATCACGATCCTGTATCCTTTCCTCCCACTCCGTTACTTCTAACCTCTCTAGATCTTGCTACACTCCATCCATCCATCGTTTCTTCGGTCTACCTCCTGGTCACAACACTTTGAGATATTGTGTCATGGGCTAAATTTATTATGCAAGTGCACGCACAACGTATCAAAGTATGCTCAAATATCTATGGACAAAATATTAAAATTTAAACATTTAATGGTTTTAAATAACCTGAATAATCATCAACATTGTGAAATGTCGCTATAAAAAATTGCAGTAACACCTTTATCCAATGACCCCTTCAAATAATATAAGTCATGACCTGGTGTGGCACGGTGGTTGGCCTCAGTCACTAACGTGTTCTGAGGTCAAACATCGGCTGGTGTCATAATAGCTCTCGGATGGGTGACCATCCGGGTTATTAGTGACAAATCCTCGCCACATATTATAGGTACACGTGTTCCAAACCATATCCTCCCCAGTCCCCACAGTAATAAACGACTAAAAATAACCTAAAGGCTAATGACCTCAGATGTCAAAGCCTTAACTAAAAAAAAAATAAAAAAAAATATAAGTCGGGGTTAAAATGTCAAATAATACAATTACGTAGATTACACTAATAAAATTAGTAATGGCATTAAAAAAAATCGGAATAATATTATGATACTGCCATCGTTACATTTCTTACAGAGATAATTTTGTTTTATTTTATTTATGAACACAGTGGTCCAATGGTATTCAGTTCACGCTGTGCAATTTTTGTTTCGTCTGCTACAATTTTGCAACATACCTAAGTCCAGATTGTTGGATTTTTGTGATTACTGATTAACCTATATTAATATTAAACCAATTTCATTGGTATTAGTGCATGCATGTGTGTATGTGCGCGTTGATCCGTGAGCTGAGCTTGGTGAACTTTGATATATATATTTATTTTTATTAGCTTTTTACAAAAAGTTAATACAGCTCAAAAATGTTAATTACTTGTATTTATATTATATTATTATTATTATTGTTATTATAGGTTTATTAAGCTATGTATTTTGGTTTTGTATTTTTATTTTTTATTTATTTATATATTTTCATCAAATACAATGATTATTGATTACGCATTTACGTCCGTAAGGCAAACAGTAAAGATAAAAATATATCAGAATACCTACATTGTAACAACTTTGTACAAAACAGCCAGCGTTGTAAAAAATACTTTTAAAGAGTATTTAAAATAGCACCCTTATACTATAAATAGTTAGAAATAGTAAAATATAGTATAAACAATATTCAAATACAATATTATACAAATACAAAATTATATTTAGTTCTGATATAAATTGTCACAATCAAAAATTTGTTTATTGCATTTTAAAAACATGATTCGTTCAATAATCATAATGCTTATGAGTCATGTTAGTTCTTTTTTAGTGATCGCTGCACCATAACAATGAGCTTTTCTCTATAGAGAGTAATACATTAGTTTAAAGCCGTATATATATTTGACATTTGGATATCCCATACCGACATCGATCGCCGTCACCGATAAACGATAATGATAATATTGATAACCATTATTTTGGTAAATAGGTAATACTAATAATTAGTAATAATATTTTCGTATTGTTAAATTTTAAAATACAATAGCTGTTAAGCAAAAGCTTATTGCATAATATATATATATTGTTATTGACTTAATAATCCAATTCTGGTACCGACGTACCGTTTCGATAGTCGACGATAATCTGGTTCCTAGAGAAAAAAACATTTAATTAAGCTATTAATCGACGAAAACTGATATCGCATTCTCCATAAATGATAAATAATATATAACATAATATTGTTATAACGTTAAAAAATAACCACAACAGCACGACTCGCGGTATTTTTATTTATCAAGATTATAAATAGAAACAAATTAAGAATTAAAAGAATAAAAAAAAGTATTCAGTAAAATAGCATTCAATAGTAAAAAAAAAGTATTTAAAATACCATTCAAATACATCAAGTATTTAAAAAAGTAATTGAATACTTTTGCTCGAATACTTTAACTCATTGGCAACAGTACAAACAACTTAGTAATATAATATAATGATTAAATAAATTAAATAGTACCAAATAGAATAACAACATATTACCGAATATTATGTGTTTTTGTAATTAATTTTAGTGTTACCGAAAATTTGCGTAGGAGAGAGGTGGTAGAAAAGATCTCTGCCCCTGCGTTCTCATCCGAACTGGTTCATTTGAAAGCACAAATAATAAAAGGTGACAGTTTGAACACATGTCTGCATTCATATTTCATACTAATAGACTTATCGACGATAAGTTATCGTAATGCGATTATACATTTTAAAACTAATTTAACATTTGTTTTATTATGTCTGTACTTGATATCAATCAGACCACTTTTTCAACTGCCATTCCCCAACTTCTTTACGGCTATACACGTTCCTATACATTTGATTTTAGTATTTAAAATGTATGAAATTTTAAATTTTTATTATTTGGAATTTAAATTAAAAATATTACAATTTAACGGCCTGATCAATTTCAAAATGACATAACAACGGATTCAAATATATTTTCAAAAGTTTTATTAGTTCTATCCGTATTAATATTGAAAAAAAGCTAAATACAATTAGAATATCCATATACATATACATTTCCATTCTTTACCGTTCACCCGCTGTTGAAAATAAACATTTTTAAGTGGTCAGACTTAGTCAATATTCTATATCCATCGTGAATGCTGTAGACTGTGTGTATAGGTACTGACTTAGATAATTTGTATGCATGAGTTCCTCGAACGCTTTATGTAATTAAAGATAAACTAGGTACGACCAAGATTTTTGGAAATCCGTAGCGTACCTACATACGCGCTGTCACTGTCACATTTACAATGTCAGCCTTGAACATTTACAAGGCTTGCGTGTAGTAAATTCCCTATAGTTAACTCCTTTTAATTAGTCGGTTATCATGAATCCCTGAATTAAAATTTAAATATAATCTCAACATGAAAATTAAATTGCCTACATCAAACCCCTTAAAAACGGCTATGTTCTAAGGATTATATTATAAAACATTATTTTAATTATTTCAAAACATTTCTCATTATTTCTTAAATTATCATTTTCTACACACAATGCAATTTTCAAAATATTTACACATATTTTAAGCTATTTAATTTAAGCATTTGAATTTTTTTAGTTTTTGAGTTGTTCTCTAAAGATTTTTGTTGATAAAACGCTGACTTCCCTGGTTTTATTGTTTGTTTCAATAATTATTTAATATTTTATCAAAATATCCTAGACGATAATATCACAGGTTTTCGCTTGTACACTTGATAAGTTGTCGGGTAACAGATATTACAACAATGATATGGTTTTATCTTGTAAATTTGCCGGGATAAGTGCATAACTAATTACTATACCTAGTACTTATAATGAATCAATAATGTCATGGTGAGCCAAATCCCTAAAACAGTAAAACATGATTAAGTGGCCAATGATTGGTCCATTTAATTTTACTTTTTAATGAATTATACATTGTTTATTAAATTTGCCTTAATATTACTCAGCATAATGCATGTTGCGTTTGTATACAAATAAAAATTAAATTACCCATATACCTACCTAAATCTAGTAAAACTATACTATACTAATCTAATACTACATCACGTTATATTATGAAATCGAGAAATATAATTTTACGCGTGTACAAAATATATGATAACCACGATATAGAGAAGATATCGTGATGATAAGAATATAACTAGGTATATAAGATAGGTATATATTACATCTGTTTTCGATAACCGGATAACAATAACGCAATAATATGTTTTTATTATGTTAAGAGCTTAGGTACTCAGGAATCAGGGTGCGGCCACACAGAGGGATTAGATATTGCAGATCAGACACAAAATTTCAACAGCTGAGTGTGTAGAAAATGTGTATGTTATTTTTTTGGTCTTGTCCCGTTTGAAGTCCCCAAGCGCATACGTCATCGTCCTCTCTATATAATCCAAAAATCCTGTTCGAGAACACGCCCATCGTCTATGTTGCATATTATTATATAGGTACAACCGCATTATTATGTACATTTGTCGACGCTGCAGAGCTGTCATCGTGGAGTTACATACTGCCTTAATTATATCGCGGGAATATTTATTCCATCCTGTCCGTATAATAAGCGGGCAGCGCGTCTGCCGAAAATAGAATTTTCAACAGTACATATTATTATACTATAGCGTGAGTCGTCGGGCGTACCGTGTCCGTCCCCCTCACTGGCGAGTATTTTATACTTTGTTTCACCACCGCAAGACGTCGTCGATTATCAGTGGCGTAGATATATATAATATATAAGATTTAATTTGGGGTGGGGGGGTAAGTGGGTAACCCCTAACTCCCACGCCCAATTATACGCCACCGACGAGTGGTTCGCATTCATATGCGTGTGGATTAGAAACTGTGAATAGAAACTCGCGATAGATATAAAAAAAATTGGAAACAGGTACTTGCAATAGTCGGTGTAACGGACACGTTATTCATACTTGAAATACTGTTCGCATAATATTGACACAAGTACAAATAGTGACTATATAGCGTCTGGACTTGTACGTGACTAGGTGTATTATTGGCTGCGTCCGCGTGCCAATACTCAAATTCGGGTCAAATTGCGTACGAGTTTTTATTGGGTGCAGGTGTGCAACCCAATCGCATTATGTCTGATTTTACAATATTATAATATACAATATAATATTGTACAATTTTATCGTAAAATTTCTTTTCACACCATTTCAGACTTAGGATTATGTGAAAATAGGGGGACTTTAGGGTCTAAGCCCAACCTCAAAAAAAGTCAATATCCACTCCAAAAGCTTATTTAAGCTTAGTCGATATTATTATATAGTAGGGCTTTAGCTCCCCCCCCCCTTCAAATCTTAAATGCTATTTGTGACTATGGTCGTTTATAACATAGTATAAACTATACTATACTATTATAAACTATACTAAGGTTTAAAATCGTACACATCATTATACTATTATAAGAAGTATATTATTAATAATTAATATTTAATAATCATGGTATGTAAACAAATAACATTTAACATGTACATTTATAATTCATTATAATAATAAAAGTAATAATTATTATCTGTATAACTAATTTTAAAAGATAATTTTTAGATTCTGAGGGGAGGGAAGAACGTGGATCAAAAAGTTAAACTGTCTTCACTCATCGTTCAAAATCGTTTAACATCGTATATGTACAATAATTTTTAAAAATTGTTTTTCAAATCATACGGACTCCTATTCGTAACTAATTGCTGACCTGGTTTAGGTATTAGGCAATCACACAGTGTCAACTAAATTATTATTAAATCATATATATTTATTAGTTTTTTTTTAATTTTGAAAACATTTTAGCTACAGATTGATAAAACAAAAAATATTTAATCAATTACCTATTTTTAACTGCAGTTATAGATAATAGTCAATAAATATTATTTGTACAAACATAATTTTAACTTAACGTCTTAT
The DNA here is from genome assembly GCF_005508785.2 of Acyrthosiphon pisum. Taxonomy (NCBI): domain Eukaryota; kingdom Metazoa; phylum Arthropoda; class Insecta; order Hemiptera; family Aphididae; genus Acyrthosiphon; species Acyrthosiphon pisum. The sequence continues at coordinate 69,919,398 of NC_042493.1, read as the reverse complement.
TTTTTTCAACAAACTATCTTGGAAAAGGTAAGTTGTTTCAGCTTACAATAGATTCTTTAACTACCTACCTAATTAAGACATAATTAACTAACTAGTTAGGTTAAAAAGTTAAAATACTTTAATGCCCGTCTTTGATGATATCTCAGTCGAGTTTAGTATACCTATATATAATACACAATAATACCTTTATTACTACATATATATAACTTACGGTATAAAAAGATTCTATTAAATAAATACTATTTTAAAATGATATCCAAAATTAATTCTACGCTATCAGTTTAGACTATATAAGTATTCAATACTGCGTAAATACATATTCTGATATGCCATGCGATGGGAATTGTATTTATACGAGCTGCTTTTTTTGATTACCAGTTTCCTGCGTGGCTATAAATTATAATCGATATATAGCCATATAGGTATGTATTTATATACTACTATAGTGTAGGTATATGATATGCCTTGTGACTTCAGTAGAAACTTCTACATACAAGTATATCGTCATGGCTTGTCAGGTCTCAGGGAGGGGTGTTTTGACATTTCACGGTGTATGGTATACCAATAGTCATATACCTATGCTACTGCAGTCTACTATTATATAATATAGTATATATAAATATTGAATATATATATTTTCACGACACAAAACCACGCTATAGTGATAGGTTTACCTACCTACTCCATATAATATACACCAATAAAATTATTAATTAATATAGAAACGTAATTATATTGATATACCAACTGGTGACCGTATCTGATCGGTGTGTGTATATATACAGAGTGATCCATTTAACGTAAGACACTTTATCGTTTGACCATCTACTTTTTGTATACTAAGTGTCTTACGTTAAATGGATCACCCTATATATATATATATATTACGTGTAAATAATATAAGTGAGTGTCACTTTTACCAAATAGGTAAGTATACTGAATTACTGGGCGTCCATCACACGTCAACATGACATTGCAGGCTGCTTGAAACTAATGTAATATGTATAACTGCATAGGTATTATAACAATAATAATTTTAATAATATAACTATTTGTGAATTATAATTTATAATTCTGTAGTAAGTAAATTTACTAATATATTCAACTGCTCTTATAATATACAGTTATACTATATTATATTATAATTTATCATCATCGGTTTCTTATAACATTAAATACCCTTAAATATTATGATATTTATGCAATTTAAAATATGTCAAATTTTATTTCAAATAGGTAAGTACTTCCATTTTACTAAAACAAATTTATTTTCTCTTACATTTTTAATGATATTAAGAGGACCAGTGCCGCAACACCGGGGGTGCTAGG
>NC_042493.1:69866084-69917344 GCF_005508785.2 Acyrthosiphon pisum | reverse complement strand
CGCACACCCACCAATATGTACCAAGTTGCGGCACTGAAGAGGACGATACCCACATGTATTGAATCACTACAAATCACTATAATTCCTGAGTTATACAAAAGTATAAGAGAAAACATTTGTGCTCACTAGATAATCCCAATTTCGTATAGTAACCATTGTTGTAAAGTAGGTATTTGAGTTAAAGTATTCAAATACTTTTTATTTTGAAGTATTTGCATGATATCTTAAATACTTATTTTTTATTCTTTTAATTCTTAATTTACTTTTATTTATAATCCTTATACAAATACCATGCTATCGTGGTTATCCTTCAACGTTATAACAATATTATTTTATATATTATTTATCATTTATGGACAATTCGATATCGGTTTTCGTAAAAAAAATGTTTTTTCTCCAGGAACCAGTTTATCGTCGACGACGATCGAAACGGTACGTCGGTACCAGAATTGGCTTATTAAGTCAATAACAAAATATATATTATACAATAAGCTTTTGCTCAACAGCTATTATACTTTATAATTTAACAATACGAAAATATTATTACTAATTATTAATATTACCTATTAAAAGAAAATGGTTATCAATATTATCATAATCGTTTTTTGTTTTTCGTTTTTCGTCGACGACGATCGATGATGGTATAGGATATCCAAATACATATGTATTAGGTATATATATACCTTTAAACTAATATTATATAACTATCTTTAGAAGAAAGTTGATTGTTGTAGTACAACTATCACTAAAAAAGAACTATCACACATAATCAGCATTTTGATTATTGAACGAATCATGTTTTTAAAATTCAATAAACAAAGATTTGATTATAACAAATTATATCAGAACTAAATAGAATTTATTTTTTTTTGCATTTGAAGATTATTTCAAATGCTATTTAAATACTATTCTAAAGCTATTTATAGCATTTTGATGGTATTTTAAATACTTTATTTTAAACGCATTTGAGTAGGTACCTAATTACTTGAATACTTTTTGAAATTATTTTTTACAACACTGATAGTATCTTTAATAATATAGTGAATTGATCTATCATATCATTCAACGTAAAGGTAAAAATTTAAGATGATGGTATAATACCGAGCACCGGCACCTATATCTATACCTGCATTTTCGACAAATTATAAAACTTAAATATGAGAACATTATCTTTGGTTTTGAGTTTTCTACATTATTTTAATAGTTAAGCAGGTTATGACTTATGAGTATGTAAGATATTACAAATTAAAAATGTTGCCAATTTCCTTGAAAATTATTATAATATCTTAAAAAACCAACGAGAAAACACGGATAATGTTCGTATCTCTCTAATATTCAACACATTGAAACCGCTGAGGTCAAATTTGGTATGTTTTACGTTTGTAAGACGAATAGGTACACGAATACACGTGCCGGTATTATAGCATCATCTTAAATGTTTTAAAATGGTTTAAATATCAATATGTGTAATAGTGCAGTGTACTGACTAACGACGTTGATAATTACATCGAAGGAACGTATTTTATTAATTAAGAGGACGCATCACCAAAACAAGACTGTAACAATCGCTAAGACATTTAGTTACATCTAAAGATAATTATTAGCCCATAGGCGTTTCAATGTGGGTGGCGGGGTGGGCAGCTACAGCCTCCCTATGTAGGGAAATCATGCATGGTTATATATTATATCATTTAAATGGTTGTCCAAACCAAATTCAATGATAGGTATAGGGACTACCATATTTTATCATAATTCAGAGTACTAAACCTATTTGGTTGTCATAATTCAGTTGATGTGACAAAACAATTAGCGAGATTTGCGACATGATGCGGCGTATGTTATATATTTTAACAAAACTATCCTGGATGGTGATTCCTGAAATGGTCGTAGAATAATAGTTAAGTACCTATCTATGGTAATTTCGTAACTGAGTTTATAGTCAAAATACATCAATTATTCATGTTATAATACTTATTTTAAAACGTGTTTATGAACATATAGTACCTAATGAAGCCATGAACGCGTTGAGTTTTGACACATGGTACACTATATAGTACACTGTACTTAGTGTACTTACTACTTCGTACTTAAACATGTACCTACTTAAAACCTAAAAATGTTCTATCCACCTCCCAAGACCCCAGCCATGATGGTTATAGAAGCATCTATGGGTATTACAACTAAGAAAAACTGAAATTAAAATACATAATTATAGGTAATCTGTATAAATAATATCACACTCGCGAAAGTAAAAATGTAAAATTATCAGTTACCTTTTTATAAAATGCAAAAAATATATAAATTATAATTGATTATCTTTAAATTATAATCAAACACGCTCAAAAATTCAAAAGGGACTTATAGATATATAATCCCATATCATAGTATGGACACTAATTAAAATGTAAAATATAATTAAATAAAAATTAATTTTTATCATTATGTTACATTTTTATGAGTAATATAATACAAAATATTAATATGTTGCCACGTGCACTCTTACATAGGTAGTATACCTACATATTATCATGTGACTAAGTGAGAATGGAATTACTGTAATATGACTCGAAAACATATTATAATTTATAATATATTATGTTATAGATACAAATACTTGCACTTAGATAAACAATAATTAATAATCATTATGACTAAATATGATATTACGTTACATCGAGTATATTTTTTCTTTATCTGGTTTTCCGATTGATCAAGTTTGATTGTCCCAATATGAGCTCGGAACTTATAAATAATTTAAAAACTGAACTAAAATTTAAACAAAGACTAAGGAGTTAAGTTTTCAGAATAAGCTCAAATTTAGCTTAAGACTATTAACTAATATATTATTATATATGTATTTTTTTTAATTTAGCAGTACTAACACACAACCAGGAAAGCTCATACCTAGATGGTATACAATAAAATCTCCCTTTATCAATAAAAATTGGAATGACCAATGGATCATTATTCACATTAAATATTATATTAATAATAATATATAATTAATAATTATTGTACATATTTAATTTTCTTTTTGTGCGCATAAAATGTCTATATTGTCATAATTTTGTAGTTCTTAAAATTCAGTACATATAAAATAACGTATAACTATATTTATGATAAGCAAAAGAAAAGGTTATTTGGTCAAGTGGTACATGAACATTTTCAAACTTTGTAGGTGGTACGTGGATATAAAAATTAAAAAGGTGGAGAACCTATGCTCTAAATATCATAAAATGTAAAAATATACTCAAAACGTTTTTTAAACCATTAAATAAACTAATTATGCTCAAAAAATCTTTTGTTATGATTCCACCAAATACGATTATTGCTTACTTAGTCTTAAATAAACTAAATTAAATATTCATGCAAATCGCCACAAATCACAAGGAACAAGAGATCAGCGGTTTTGGCCACACTAGTCTCAATATCTTGCCAATGTCAACTAAAAAGTAAAAAGCCTTATACTAGCCTTATGTTCTATACTACAAAATGATTTATTATAGTTTACTACACAATATTTATAGTCATTATACAGATTTGTTCCGTTTACTTTTAATTAAAATATTTAATAATTTATTAATTGTTTAAGTCACTATATGTACGATTTCAATGAGTGCAAATGAGTAGGTTTAGTTAAATATTAAACAGGACTGTACATATGAATATGAAAACATACTATCTAATATATTGCAACACGTATTGTATATTTTTAGTTATTATTTGACATTACACAATAATATATAGGCACCAAATAACGTTGGTCATGAAAGCCCGTTGAATTAAGCAAATTGAAGGAGATCGCATAAGATCGTAATAATTATTCCAATTTCCCACCTTTAGTTTTTTAACGTATAATTATTATAATTACTGTGACGATCATGTCTTAAGTGCTTTACTGCTTTTCTTATATGGCCTCTTCGTTACCTATAGAATTTAATATGATGTTCGGGGTCATTAACGCTACCGCGTTTTATGCGATCATTTTAAATGCACACACATTACGTACAGTGATATCGTTTGTATTTAAGTATATAATTACATTTACATAACAAATTACGGTTGTAACTTCGAAAAAAATTGTTCATGCGTGTGTCATTTTTGTGTGTGTGTGTAATATATTATTAATATACTACTAATATATATTATATGTAGGCACTTCCACGGAAAAATATGAAAGTATCTCCCGCGGCGTCGTCGGTTCAAAAACGAAAAAAGGTACCCTTATCATGTCATACCTACATAATATGTGTCATGTGAGAATCAGTAAGACAAATAAAACACTATGTGATAAATTTATATTGATGCGTTTTTACTTTTAACAAACTCAAATAGACCAAAAACTATAGAATAGCTACTTGACATTATTTTGAAAATAATAATTTCGTAGATATTGGGTCAGTATTGTGTATAGTATAGGTGACAGGTGGTAAACTGGGGTATACGACGTATATGTAAGGAACTCACACTATAGTTTTTTTTTTATATTCTCACAAAATTTACGTCGAAACGTGGTTATACGACGATGGTATTTGGTGGTTTCGGCGAACATTTAATTCGGCGAAAGTAAATTATTTGTATACGTATATTTACAAATATAAGTTGTTGGTGTATACTATTATGTGTATAGTATATAATTTCTAACATTTATATCTTTTATAAATCATTTATATAAAATGTACAAAAAAATAACAATTCAATTTATATTAAAATTCTGTCATATATGCCAAACTGTTAACTTATTTCATATTATAATAATCAAAATTTAAAAATATATTGATGTATTACAATATGTAAGAAATTTAATAAACACAATAAAAACACTATACCTATGTAATTTTGATGAATTTTGTTAAAATAGTTACTTTAATGCCTATAAAAAATATTGCGACTGTGTATTTTCGATATTTCTTAATTGGTATATGAGCCAGTTATGAGGCACCATGTATTACTTTTTTAAACATTTGACCAAACAAAAAAAAATATTTGGTAATTTTAGAATTATAGAATAATACAAAAAAAAAATCAATAAATAGCTCAAAAATATTCAAGTTATTTTGAAAGTTTTATCATGTGCATAAAGTTATAATAAAAATATTTGATAAAAATGTCAAGTATCTACTATCTATCATATTGGTGAGTTACACCAAAAAAACAAAATCGATTACATCAAAAAATAGTATCATTTACGTAAGAACTCCCGATTTTTAATTTTGTTTTTCCCAATGATTTTGAAATTGGGAATTTACAATTTTTATCTCTCAAAAGTCAAGAGTATCAACTAGATCCAATTTGCTACCAGAACCCACCCTCAAAATTGAAAATCAAGGTATTTTTTTTCTAGTACTTTTCGTATAAACTGACACAAATAAATAAAAAAAAAAGCTGGAAAGTGGGTATGCTCTGGCCTCTGATATACGATGGTGTCTAGTGACTGCATTTGCGTATTTATGCCTGAACCACCGGGGCATGCCCTCAAGGCATGTCCAAGTTGGGGGGCCACAAAACCTTTAACATTAAATTTAAAAAATATTATATTTATGTTGAATATAATTTGATTTGAAACACGAAAAAAAATTTAAAGTGGTGGTGTTTATTATCTTGTATATCATCTAATTATATAAGTACGTTATTGGTTATTCAAACAGGCGGTTAGTTATAAAAGCGGTCAGTTCATAATATTACTAATTATATTTTATGATATTATTGTGATTAAAGTAATTTATTTTACTATTGGGCATTAGTACAACAGTAGGTTAAATTCTTTTTGCCAAAAATATTACATTTTAAAATGTCATTGTGTGAAAAAAATTGAATAATATATAGCTACTCTAAAAGTTTCATATACTCACGAACAATATTTTTAAATTACAACAGTCAACAAAATAACTAAACCCGTTATTCTTGGTTTTAATAGTATGTATTTTTGTCCAAATTTAAACTTAAAATATATATAAAAGATAACTGTGTTTAAATATTTTTCAGCATTTTTAGTTACAGTATGAACTATTATTATGAGAATCTTTGTTTTAAATGTTCAAACCTTAGCTATAAAAATTGAACATTTAATAATTTTTTAACTACAATAAAATTGAAAATTTTCGAGATTTTGATAAATTTTGTCAACATTTGAACTTTAAATGCTTCTAAAAAATATCTTGCGTATACATAACATTCTAACAATGTGTGAAGAACCTTGTATTAAGTTTTCAAGCAATTTGACCACACGATTAAAATTGTATTTACATTTATAGACAAAAAAGGTGGTCAAGTGGGTGTCACTCTGCTGTACAGTACTACAGTATTGGTTACATGTGGGTGGTTGGTCACTGTTATGTATGGTGTTAAATTTGAATTCAATGATATAATATCATTGTATATTTGTATAAGAAAAACTATACTGAGCGAAGACGATCAGTCAGCCTGTGATATCACTATGTATATTTGATGATATTATTGTAAAAAAGTAATTTATATATGTAAAACGTGAAAATTTAATATATATACGGTCATTTGTTTTAGAGTTACACCAAAAACCAAAATCGATTTTGTCAAAAACTAAATTTGAGTAAAAATTCCCGTTTTTCCTTAATTTTTTTTTACCAGTGCTTTTGAAATCTGCTGGGAAATGTTTGCTTTTGAATGAATGTTCCCCCCCCTCCAAGTACCAACTACTTTCACATTCCTATGAGAAAAGATGCTGTTCAAAGTTCAAATAAATATAAGCATTTGTATTGTCCTAAAAGGTGATGACAGACACAAATATTAACTGAAAATAAAAAAATCAAAAAAACTCACATCATTGTAAAATAATAAAAGAGATATAATTTATAAATCAATATATTCAGAATCTAAAATTGAACATTTACCAACAATAAATAGCTCAAAATTAATCAAAATATTTTTTAAACATATTATGTTATTTATGAAATTGTCCGAATAACAGTTTGTTAAAATCTGATTTTTAAAAATAAAACGATTTTTTTCAACAGTCTGAAATCAGAATGACTGTTTCTGCTTCGACCGACGACGCCAACAGTCGGAATGACGTATTATTATAGTTTTATAATAGAAACACCGTTTTAATTGTTTTATTTCAAGTAAATACATCATTATTACATAAGTTATATAATAATATTAAATCATATTAAATGATGTATTATATTCCTAACTTCGGCTGCCAAAAATTATTTTATTATTTAAAAATAAATATCTGATAGGTAGGTACGTGTTCCTTATGACGTAATACTATGCTTCTTCGGTCATTTCTGACTTGAAAATAAACATTAAATACGCATGGAACAATATTTATTGAATGGGTTTCATGTTTTAAAATGTACCTGTAATGTCCTGTATGCTGTACAAGTATATATTTTAGATATATTTATACCATAATAATATGATGTCCCATCTCCGTACCGTTCTGATATAATTTCAACGTACCTTTCCCCTGTACATTTTATCTAGGATAAAATAAATTCGGGATTGATTCATTTGATATCCAACGACTAATTATGACTTCGGTCGAATTGTCTCTGTATACTGTGCTCATTATTTGTATATTATTAATAATTTCACATAGTTCTAATATATATAATGTCCTATATATGTGGCTATATTATATACGTATGACGGTGTATAAGTATAACGAGTCTTAACGATTGTGCGATATGTTTGAATAGTGAATTGTGAATGTGTAGACTGTAGAGTACTATTATAGTGCAGACTCATATTCGAAATACCTAAGTACTCTTGCAAAAATTGTAAAAACCATTGTCGACAGCTGCTAACCATACGATCGCGTTGTCGCCGAAAAGCGATTTAAAATTATCACTATTGTAATATATATGTTCGTTCTTTATGCTATTATAGGCTATAGTTGTAGCCAGTAAGTAAATATATAAATTAATCTTTAATTTATCTTTCGCCGAAATGACCATTCACCAAAATGTCTTTAACCGAAATGGCTTACGCCGAAGTGTCCTGGAACCGTATATATCTATAGGTACTGTTGTATACTTGTATGGCCCTGTATGGCGGTTACCTATTTCGTTAGAAATAGTGGCTACCATTTTTCAGTGGCGTAAACAAAATATATTATTATAATATTCTATAACAATGCTATTTGCACTTATCAATCCTCGAATGGTAACTGCTTACGTTAAACTTAAACATCAGATGATCACCAAAAAATATTTTGAGAACCAATATGACCAAACAAAAATACACGATATTTTATGACTAAATATATTAAGACTTAATACTTAGTATTCTTATTATTTCTAGACTCTAGTAATATAATATTATGTAATAATAATAAACAATAGGCGACTGTGTACATTTTATATTGTTCCTTAACCTCTAAACTAACGTTTAGAATAATTATCATCTGTAATCAGTAAGTTATAAGTTATAACATAATTGCATACACAAATACGTATTATATATTTTACAATGTATAATAATAAATATGTTAAAAAATAAAGATGATGGGAATATTTTGATTAGTAACATATAACAAACTAGAAATATATAGGACATTTTTAAATTGGTAAAGAGTGTCAGAGCTCAAAGTCAAATATTATTACTTTCATTATTATACATTTAAAAATACATTTAAGAGAGCTGACATTCTTCGTTGAAGTATATTATTGAGTACTCAGTAGTGAGTACGTATGTAAAATGTAATATGTATAGAATGTCAACTAGTTATTTTAGAAGAGCTACTGCGAGAGTACCTAGTTATATTTATTATATTATAGATATTAGATTTATTGATAGCTGATGTAAAACCATCAATTAATTTTATTATTTTTGTATAGTATTATATTTTCTAAATATGTTTTAAATAATGATTTTCACACACTTTGTTTTAATACAAATAAAATATTAAAAGATTAACAACACATCATATTATAGTACAGTAAAACACATCATGTCAGAATTAACATTTAAAAAATCTAAATTTACAAATTTCATCAAAATAAATACAATTTATGGTGTCGAAAAAATAAAAATGATTCATTTTTGCAATAAACATTATTGAATGTTATTAGCATTCAGAAGCTAGAGTTTAGAGGATTTTAAAAGGTTAAATAAATGAATGGTGAAAGTCTGCATGTCTGCAGCAAATCTTTCAAATGTATAATGACTCGTCGAATAAATCTTAATAACGTATATTATTTTGCCTATAGCGAGTAACGTGAAGACAAATTTATCGTTTTGTACTTGATATAATATATAGATTACAGTCTACAGAGTCATATAGAATGTAACTAAAAATATCAAAGATTGAAAGAATAAATAAACAAAAAATCCTGTATATATATTTATAAGCCATACGATGGTGTTAAATTTCAATTTAATAGAGAAGTCATGTTATGCCCCGAAAACAGTTTTCATGAAAACAAAAATATAGGTATTAGGTACATAATATTATCATGATACATGTATAGCTTGAGTAGAACTAGTAGAAGTTATATAATTATAATTATAAGTATATAATTCAATAATTTTAATATTTTTTTGAATGACGTTTTATATAACATATGTACATTAATATTGTACATATTTTGTATTATATTGCTATATGACCGTAAAAAAAAACATTATAATATAGTTACCGATCGTGAACCCTCGATTCGCATTCAAATCATAATATACAATCTGAGTTTGATAAACCTTATGAAAACTTAATTTTTTTTAAAAATCGTTGCATATACCTTTATGGATATTATAAATTTAATTCAATTATATTATCTATAAATAGTGTATGAGTAGTATAAAAAGGAGAGTTCTTATGCCGCATCCCTGCATCCTACCGCATCCCACCGAATTAATATCAACATTATCAAAATTTTAGGTAAGAACATTATCTGTGTTTAGCACTTATGTAGCACTTTAGTAGTACAACAAGTAGTATAAACTGCATCCCATCCCACCACATCCCAGCATCCTACCACCGCCCGATCACACACATACGCGTTGTATATTTACCTCCCCCCCACATTCACCACCATCTGATCCGCTACGTAACCAACATATATTTTATTCACTTATATTTTTTAACATTATATATATTTATCAGATGGATGCGATAGGATATGGTAGGATGCTGGGATGCGGGGATTCGGCATCAGTATTCTCCTTTTTATACTACTTACCTATATGTAACAGTTATCAGTTATCATTTTTGTACATATATAACATGTCATGCATTGAAATTACATTTTATTTAATAAAATAATATGTGAACATTGAATTGTTCATTTTTGTAATATATAATTATATCTTATATACTTAAGTATATTATAATATGGAGTAACTCTTATTGGCATGTCGCTTAGTATATATTGTACATCTATTGTTATTATTATTATATATTAAAATATACCATTATTATACCCATTCAAATCATTTTTGAATTTTGATGCGTTAATCGTTATTATAGCTGTTAGTTGTTACGCGTATATTAATTTATCAATGGTTCTAAATTATAATATTAGCAAATTTGTATTACAAAACTGACTTAGCAAATAATACACATGGGAAACGAGGTTTTATATTATATAGGTTTCATTATCAAAATTGACGATGCTATTGACAGCATTCGTACCTAATGATTTTTATCGGAAAATTAAAAAATATTGATAAAATTAAAATAATAAAGTTAAGTAGGTTTAGTATCATTAGTAATGAATAGGTAAGAGTAATGACTAATGATATTATTTTTTCTGATCATTCAGAAAGTGATGATAAACATAAAATAATACATTAGTATATTGCTACATTCATAACGAATTCTAATAAGACATAAGTAATAAGTAATACGTTATTACTAATTACTAGTAACGAACTTAGAACTCACATAGTCGCATAGCCACAAACCTATGTGTAGGAAATTGAAAATAAAGCATTAAAATAATTAACAAGTAATAACCATAATAAAATTATTTACTTTTTTAATCTTAAATGTTTTTTTAACATAAACATTATCTATGACGTCAATGAATGCCTTCATCTACAATATAATTTAATGTGATTTATGCTAAAATATATGTCTGTTAACTGTTCGGATCCAGTTTTTCAGTAGGTACTAGGTAGTAGTGTACATAGTACACTAGTAAGTCCTATCTAATCTCAAATCTATAAATAACTATAATAGGTACATACAACAATTTTAGCAATCCCAAATCATATTCTAAATTCATGATGGTTCCATTTCTTTAAATGTATTGTTTCTCTTACTGTAAAAGATCGCTTCCACCCATAACTTGTAAATTCCAATATTTCGTCAACATCATCACGTTAATATTTTAATATTATAAAATATCAAGCTACCTACCATATTTTTTTGGATTTTTATGATAAATTATTTTAAAACCTAAAAGTTATTTATTCCAATCCATTAATAAAAAGACCATATTCTGCCACTCTCATACCCAGAAGGTTAATAGCACAGCCACCCAGGGACCTGCTAAAAGCATAATAATATTAACTTAAACTTGTCAGGTGGCACCGCTGGCCGCTGGCAGCCTTCCTATTCTTACCTATACGCCATTGTCAAATTTATCATCAGTCTTACTTAATATTCTTTTATAAAAAAAAAAAAAAAAATTTAATTATTAAATAAATTATATTAAACCGCAGTATACCTATCTTATAAATTATAATTATGTAATTTAAAATTATGATTAAGTAAATTTGTAAAATTATTGTAAATTTTGAATATTTCAAATAAATGTCCAACCGATAAAAATAGAAATAAATAATAATACCAATAAATAATATTATAATAACCAAATGCCATAAAAATATAATCTAAACTAATTATAATTTGGAGATGCGTCCATTTTCTTGGGAACCCATCGAATAAAAACGACTTTAAGAACTTTTGTTCTTTAAACAAAATTTATGACGCTCGCATACTATATATTATTCATAAGTCTTACAAACCACAAATGTACACATCAACACATTGATATTAGCGAACAAAATTCAATTTATATAAAATTTAAAATTCTAATAACTCGGTTTAAAATTAATAAAATAAAAAACCTACTAGAGAACACAAATAATATTCTTATCGTTAATTTTATTAATAAGTAAATGTATTGTAATATTAAAACTAACAACATAAAATGTAGGATTTGGTTGAACGCAAATTTGCTATGTTGTACACTTGTACGTTTGTAAGACGGAGACAAAAATGTGGGCATTGCGTATTCTTAAGGAGAGGACGCTATCCATGAATTTGTTGTATCCGTCTTGCACACGTACGACATAGTAAATTTTCATTCACTAGTTTCAACGGTGTGCTTTTAGGTTTGAAATTGACCTATTATCAAACTTTTAGGTAAGAACATTATCTGTGTTTAGCAATTTTTCAATATTTTAATTGTGAAGGAAGATATTGGCGTGTAAAATATTACAAATTAAAAATGCTCATATGTCGCTTAAAAATTAAATTTATTGAAAAATGTTCGACTCTATAATATCATAATTTCAAAAAAGTTTTCTAAATATAGGTAGGTATATTTTTGTATAGTGGTAGTGGAGGTTGTTTTCTCTCGTTCCCTCTTGCGTATACATAATACGATTATAATACGTAATAACTGTTACATTATATCGTATTGTATAGTATTGTATATTATGATTTGAATACAAATCGAGGGTTGAGGATCGGTAACTATATTATAATGTTTTTTTTTTTTATTAAATTGTTATAATGTATATTATTATACGATCTATTATATTATTTTTTTATTGTATAAGCATCTTTTTGTTAGGGTATAATATATAAAATCGTACTCTTATCGTATAATCGCCATATTAGCATTCATATACATTCATGAATCATACCGGATCGTCACACAACTATTTTAACCGTATTTATACATTATAATTTATATTTTATAGTTCGTATCATATTATATCGGCATTATTATTTTTTATTTTTTTTTTAGTAACACTGACGCAACTATGCCGTTTTATGTATATTTCTACCTATTTAAAAAAATAAACATAAAATATACATTCGAGGAATTGATACCGTGATAATGGTGGAGACAGGTGAATTTACAAACTAGTTTTAACTTTTGATTGGGAATGCAGTGGCTATTACCTATATGTCCTATACAGTATATTGGTATACTTAGTGTTGTTTACGAATTCTGGATATTATGTTAATATTGAGCATCTGCAGGAAACGAAAGTCGTTTCACGCCGAAATTGTTTTTATACATAATAATTAGGTATATATTTATGACTAATCAGTATATAAGCACGATACTTTTATGTATATAATATATTTTAATTTTGGAGAAAAAACTGTGTCTTTTGTTTAAAATAAAAACTCTATAGAGAAAAAAATATACAAAATAATTTAGTATCCATTTATTATTTACTAGATACCTACCCTTTTAAATGCTGCGGGTATCTATATAATATCAATTATACAAGGAATTTATTCACTAAAAACTACCTAAATATAATAATAAATTAATTTTTATTTATCCTATAAAATTATAAAATATAAACAAATATTATAGGTGCAACAATCATGTAGTACCAATTTTCTTTTGCTCTCTCATGGCATTAATAAAAACAATAAATAAAATACTATTTAGTATACTTTCATACGCCACTTCAGAGGAAATTTAATACGTTTTACATTTTTTCTTGAAGTTTTGATAATGTATTAACTTTATTCATTTCCATAATTGTTTGAACATAGTGTATATTATAGGATAGACTATAAAGTAACTAATTAGGAAAAGTCTTTCAATAGACAATATTAACTGATAAAAATAAAAAAACTATTCTAAGATTTATGTTTCTTGTTATTTGTTTCTTTAGATAATTGTATTGTTCACTAAAATATTTTCAGATATTCTACAGACATTGAAAATGTCACATTTTTTCTCTCTAATTCAGATATCGTGGTTTCTTTTTGTTCATACATTACTTCCAGACTGATAAAAGTCGTCGTTTCCGGGGATTATCAAGGTTCCACAGCAGCAACAACTATTATTCACAGGTTCCTTGTGGGAATAGTAATTTTATTAGTATAGGTAGGTACTAATGTACTATAGGCATACATATTATATAAAAATAATTTTTGAATGTGTCATACATAAGTACCGTCTATATACTCAAATAATATATCTCATTTATTTTAAATTTTGACTTATCTTGGTAAAATAATGATAATTCTTTATTATGGATAAAAAACTCAGTTTTATAACATAATAATTAATAATATAATAAATAATATATTGGTAAAAGTGGTGAAAGTGGTAAAAGTGGTAAAAGTGGTAAATAGGTAATTATTATATTAGTATTTGGTTTTACAAAATTAATAATCGTCGAGTGTTACTGCTGGGTGGCTACTCCGCTCATGCTATCAAAGCCAATTGTATTCCATCCCATATACTCATTGTAAATATTATTACAGTTCGTATTTATTCAATGAAATGTTAAAAAGAAAAAATAATAATAATAAATAATTAATAATTATTATTATCATTGTTATTGTACCAAGTAATGTATATATAGAGAGTGATATACTTAGTACCTATATAATAATAATAATAATAATAATAATAATAATAATAATTAATAAATAATTATTCATATGATGTATAATAATAATAATAATAATAATAATAATAATAATAATAATAATAATAATAATAATAATAATAATACCTAATAATAATAATAATAATGAATAATGGTATAATCAGAAATATTAGAATTTTATTGATTTTATCTTAATTTAAGTTATACTTACACATTTTAAAAATTATAAATATCAACGTTTAAGCTATTTTCCATGGACCAACATTTTTTAGGGAGAATGATTAATGAGCATTTTTTACTATTTTTTAAAAATAATATTAAAATGTATCTTTCATTCTAAATAGTCGCGTAAAATAGTAAATGTTCAACGGCATTACAGTGTAACTAATCGACGTGTGTTACTATTTAACTAACCGACAACGTTAAAAATTGGGCTGGCTGCGAATTCGGCGGGACGAAAGTTAATGGATGGCGTCGCATTACAGTTGGCGCGAAAAACATAGTTACAGCGTTTGATTTCGCGCTGGATGCCAATATTTTGTCACAGCGTAGTAGCTATATAACTATATAAATCATAACCGCAGACTCAGCGCATTATAAGCTGGGTTTTCTTTCACCTACACCGGTGGTGTATTACTGTATTGTGTATACTTTACTTTTGTCCGAGGTCATTGGAAAAACCCTTAACCTATATAATCAATAAATGGGCATTTAATAGATTCATAATGCCCTAAAAAGGTCATTATTATATGTCTTGGATTGGACGATAGTAGAAACTATAGTAGAAAGTAAAAAAAAATTCCCCTAAAAAGTGCATTATGACTGCACAATTGCACAAATGCCATTAAAAAATTACTTAAGATGTTTTTATTTTTTGTTTTAATATAAATGTAATCAATTAAATACAATAAATTTTAATATTTAAGAAAGTTATATAGCTGTATGTTTAAAAAAATATGATGAGAAAGTGGGAAATGACTCAACAGCGATGGTTTTTATCGGTTGTATTAATGTGTTTGGAAGTAACGAGTTCCAAAAGGAACGGATTCCTTTTTAAAGAACGTTGAACGAATTCCATTTTATAAAAAAAAGAACGATTTATTTTTTCAAGGAAAAATAATAATATTTTTCGTTCCTTTCTAGTCCCAACAATTTACACAGATATCGATATGTAAATAATTGAAATTAAAATATATATTTTTTAATGTGTATAATGTATAGTGATCGTTATCGAGTATCGACTAACGACGTTAATTGATACTCATTAGTCATTTGTCGCTTTATTAATATTTCTTATAGTTTTAAGTTATAATTTATAAAATGTATATAGAATCGATTACCTATATTTAATACAATTATTTATAACAATACACGATAAGATAGACGATAGTTGACATACGTCGGTCAACAATTTAATTTTGAAGAAAATCTCAAAATAGTATTATAAAATATGTACCTACTTGTAGGTATATTATATTATAATTAAAAACTAAAGAAGTATGCATATGAAAAAAAACATTAATGATTAGCTAAAAATTTTTATTTTATTTGGAACTAAAAATGAACTCGTTCATTTTCCAAAGGAACGGAACGAATTCCGTTTTCATAAGGATCTTGCCAAACACTGCTCAATTGTCAGAATTATTCAATTTTACATTGAAACTTCAAAAAATGTAGAATTAATAGGCTCTTAAAATGTTTTTTTTTAAGTATTTATTCAATTTTGTTGCACATGAATGGAACCATGCAGTATTTTAAATGCATTGTTGTAGATGACCTACACGGCTACACCCCACCCGTAACAAAACAGTATATATTATGATATAGTAGTCTTAGTGAGATTCAACAACTCAAACCACCCAAATTCACTATTGACTATACAGGTATTAGCATATCGCTTTCACGTTTGGAAGTGCGCGATATCAATATAATATTATCATGTTGAGACGGGCGAGTGGCGACAACGGATAGGTATCATAAAGGTATTTATGGTACTCATGGTGACAGTATCTTTTATAATGTATATAGTTAAGTATGTATATATATATAATAAATTACCATGATAATAGTTGTAACGATTTACGATTGGAACTATCACGTTTTTCTATCATCGTGCAGACCCGGTTTAACAAGTTATATGGTGAGACATTGTGATTATATTTATTTTCTATACCTTGTGTATATATTATACTATACTACCTATACCTATGTATACTATAAAGTATAGTTGTACTATAGATATCAAATTCATATATTTCCACTTTGTATAGGTGTTTATTTTCCATATAATAATATGTGAGATATATGTATTGGATATCTATAATGAAATAATTATATTATACATTTTTTTTATGAATATAAACAATAATGTAGTTATAAGTTTTACGATTTTTCTAAAGACCCTTATTTCACGTACCTAAATGAGTACCAAAATAAAAAAACGATGGAAAAATTATAATTTAATTTATGCCATCTTTGTCCATTGAGAACTTTATTGTTCAAATTTGTTTGACACTTTTCAGAATATTTTTGACTTTCATACAGGACTAAAAAAAAATGTATGGTATCTAACTCCCACATCACGGTTTGTTTACGAACATGGCTCCTACATTATACACCATACACCGTGTCATGTAAACTGTAAAGCTGAATATATTTAACTTATTTTAGGTAAAGCGTTTGTTACCTTTATATACATATTAAAAATACGGAACACTCCGACAGGAAACGGTGTATTGTGAACCCGGCTTTACTTACAAAATCTATACACCACATTACAACATACACGCCCAAGTCCTATAGGTATGATTCGACAATTCGTATTTACCTATATGTACTTTCATGGCTTATGAGGCTTACTGGCTACTATAATAGAGCTATTATAATAATATATACCTAAATCAGGTGCCTATACTTGCAATGGCGGTGTATCTACTTAATATTTACTACTATTTAATTAATGTTAACTAAAAGATAGAACGAAAAAATTAATGTCTACGGACTACGGTATTAAAGCCAATACGGTGTGTAATTCATACAAGAACTCTGAAAATGATATATATATATATATTATGTATATATTATGTATGTATGTGTAAAATACATTCACATATTACACATATTAGAAGTATACATTGCACGGTCATTTATAGGTTTTCGACAACATTTATAGTCCTATTAATGTAATATAATATTAACATCAAGCTGGTTGTTTTTTTGCTTCTATTTAATTAAGTTATCAATTGAATGTAAAAATTTTTTTTTCAATAGAAAAATTACGATTTTATCGAAATTTAAATTTATTTTATAAACAATAAAACGTTTTTATTTTATCTATTATCTAAACATACCTAATATAATTTTTGTATTAAGATTTACGATAAAATTAACTGTTTTAAAATAACTAAATACATATTAAATAAATTATAGTATTATAGTAAGTATAGTATACGTAGTACTATATGCGTATATTATACAAAATGTTCATAGGTTTGATTTCAAAATGACAAAATTGTATTGTTTGCATTTAGCAAATTATAGTTTAATCGATTATGTTTTTGTTCTAAATACCGTGATTAATAATTATTATTTTATCACTGTAGACTTTATTTAAAATCAAATTAAAAAATATATACATAACATAGGTTAACTGGGTTGTACTTAAAATAATTACAACAGTATTTTTACTTAATATATAGGTACAAGCTGTAGCCGGTAGTCAATACATCTAACGATGAAAATGATATAAATATGTTGGCTTCCGACTATGAATCCTATTATTGTCTATGGACTATGACGATCATCGCCCAAATGACACGAAACATTACGCACAAACCTTTTCAAAAGTAGAAACTAATAATAAGATATTATAATCCAATGTGCCAGTGGGACTTCACACTCGGTCTCATCTACAAACGAGATGATTAATCATTATAATTTACATTTTACAGTATTAATCATACATTCAAACACCTACAACCACACGATTAGAAAAATCGTGTTTTAAAAATATCATTAAATTAAATTAATCACATTTAATTACTCTAAGAATTTAATATTAAGTATAGGCTTTATGTAACATACGACATTACTACATTAGCTTTATACGAGAACATTTTTCACATACCTTACCGAAACATATATATTTTTTGAAACTGTGTACCTACATAATATTTTATTCTTCAAACATAACATATTATTTTACTATATAGATTAAAAACTGGAGAAAATATCCATGTATGATGGTGTTTATAGGTATTCTATTATAGATATCGTATCCGTATAGGCATATTCGTATATTATTATTTAATGATGAAAATTAGTAACTATGGAACAACAAAAAAAGAAGTTTTAAAATTATTTTTACGAATTTGACCCTTGTGTGAGTGAATATAAGTACAAGTTTTATGCAATTATGCATCGTATAACATCGTAATCTATACACATTACACAAATAAATACTAAACTACCTATATTTAGCAGATTAACATACAGCCGTACAAAGCCTGATTGTACCTAAGTATATAAATTAATAAATATTAAATAGGACACTTGAAAATGTATTACAATATAATATTCTTGTGAAGCCGTGATGGCGACACGATGAAACAATAACAATTAATAATCGATTTGTATATTTATCTAACCTGTTCGACATACGTAATAATAATAAGAGAAACGATGCTAAAACATAGAATTTACATATTGACTATTGAGTACCTATTGAGTATTGACACGGTTAATAATTTAATATTATTGTTTAAAAAAAATATATATTATAGATAAGGCAGTAATAGTGTAATGGTACACTGGTACAAGTGGTATTATGGTACACCATACACACCATAACTTACATAATTTCTTGTTTGGTATATAATAATATATGAGCATTATGAGTGTATTAAAGGAAACATTTTACCCGTGGTAATATTTTTAGTATTTCGTAGATGATCTATTTATACGTTTCCGTGTAACAAAAATATAAGAAACGTAGTGGGTATTTTAATTTGTTTTCATTATTATTACAATTTTCGATTTTACAAGCCCCTTGTGGCAGTCATACGTGTTTATAATTTATATGTTTTCCTAACCGAATAATTTCTTAGTAATCAATATGCATAATATATTTTAAAAATACGCAATTTATTATAATTATTTTTCAATTCTCCGTGTTATTAGGAGTTAATGTGTTATGCGTATTTATAAATTTATTAACATAATATCGTATATTTCATTCAGTATATACATCAATGAAACCTTTTGTGTTTTTACGTCAAACCTCACTAGTGTAGTAGGTAATAGTTTTTTTTTTAATATGGTTCATGCTTCATGGAGTTATTGATGTACATTTTAAACAGGTATGTCATGGATGTAATCGTTCATAATGTGTATAATGTATATTGTATATTGTATATTATATTATAATTTATATTGTTGTTTAATTACCTATAACTTATAAGAGGATTTCAGGGCACTATTTGTTTTCTCTCTCTGACCCACGCGCTACATAATAAATTTTAAGTTCACAATAAAGATTATAATCATAACAATTTCTAAAATTAGAATGAAATGGCCTCTTATTGGTAAGATACAAAATTTAAAAATAAGATTGTTATCTAGGATCTTATAGGCTTTTCATTATATTTTAATATTAATATTAAAATTAAAATATATTAATTTTAAAATAGGCCGCCTATGAAATGGCCCTAGATAATAATCTTACCTTTAAATTTTATTAAAGGTAATTTCACTCTAATTTTTGAAATTATTATGATTACTTATAATCATTATTATGAATGTAAAATTTTCTATGTTGCTCTGACATCCTCTTATAATGTTATAGGTAGTGGTAGTATAGCCGTATCATGCCCGTACCTACTATTATGATATATTATACAAGAAACACCTATGCACCTATAAAATACATATAATATTTTACGAATGACGATGCATGAGAATATTTAGAATGTTTTCTTTCAGTCGGCACCCGACGGTGTATGTGCCTATAAGGAACCTATGTATAACCAAATTTAATTTAGCCATACATAGAGATATAACTATTTTCGTAAAAATGCTTGTAAGATTATTCAACAAAGAATTTAAAAGTGGAATAAAACATACAGCGCATAAAATGTAGGTACACAATACCTACCTATGCCTTTTAATTATAGATATAATGATTATAATGATACACTGATACAATAAAATTACAATGTCAATTACTATATTTAATTACCATTGTACCAAGTATGTATGAATAGATAGTGATGTAGTACCTAAAGGTATTCATTTTTAACAAACTATTAAAAATATATGACATTTTTGAAACCTTTTGTTGGTTCATACGTCTTGTGATTACGGTCAAAATCCAAGAATTACTCTTAACTACAGACTGCAGCAGTATTATTTTATAAATATAATATCCACTGAAAACTACCGAAATGCATGCATTTATGCTCTTAAACACTCTGAAATATGTCCTTACAATTTTTTTAATACAATATCTATAATATGAAGTAAAAAAAACCTTTTTAATATTAATTTTAATTTGACTGTAAATATGCAAATTCACGAACTTCCGGGCCTAATACTTACATGTATAATATAACTTTAAAACACCTATACCTAATGCCTGCTATAAATTTAATAATTAATAAAGGTTTACGAAATATAACACGAACTACGATTTGCGAATCAAATTCGGGTCTCGCGTGAAGGCATGTTACCGTACATTTCGGGTGATGTTGAAATTCTAAACCAAACGGCGAAGTCGCGAAATATAGTGCCGACTTCACTGACTTGTAGTGCCGTTGCCGGGCTACCGCACACGTTTACCTCCTACCTGTAGGAGTAGCTACAGCTGAATACGAACCAAACGTATCTATAGTCTGACAATAAAGTAGAAAGCGTAAATAACAAACAAATCAATCTATTATATTATTATTGAGTAACACGAAACACAGCAGCATACTCCAGTATTATACCTTTACCTATATATTGGCTATTGTACGCGGCGCAGGCACAGTCGTTGTAGTTGTATGCGTATATTAATCTATATATATATAAAGGAAAGTGTACTTTACCAATAATCAACGTAGAGCCGAACCTATTTGAGTTATCGATTTGAAATTTCGAGGGTAGATTTTTATAATAATTTCATCGGGCACTAAGAAAGGATTTTTCAAAATTTTGATTTTAAAGGGTTGAAATCGGTAAAAATAATTTTTTACATGTAATTTGTATATCTATATTGATATAATAATAACAATAGCACAATATTAATTATTTATTTGATAACAGTTACTGCTGTTATTGACTAATATAGTAGTAACTGTTATAAATCACTGTTCCTGTTATTTTTTTCCCATCACTATACCCGGAACACGTTAAAAAATTATTTGAAATATTATATTTATTCAATTTAATTGTTTGAATATTTTTTTTAAAAATGTCATCGATTGCAGACATTTTTGTCGATGGAATTTTGACACCTCAAATAGTTGTACCAATTATCGGTGATTGTTCCTGCCTTTTCCGTTCAATTTCATTTCATTTGTATAATACTCAAGAAAGATGCCAGGAGATCCGAAATACAATTGTTTCGTATGTGTCTGATAATTGGAATAACCTTATTACTATGTCTTACAATTCAAATGGTGACAACTTGTCCACTGCTGAGGCTTATGTTCGTGAAATGGTCGATCCTACTGTCTACGGTTGTTATTGCGAATTGGTTGCAGCTGGAAATATTTTCCCATTTTTATTTGAAATTTATTATAATAGTAATATTTATGCTAAATTTGGTGTAGATACATTCCCAGTAAAAATATTGCATCGAACTGGAAATATTAATAGTGATTATTTTGATGTTTATTTATATATTCCTAATACCTATTCATAATGTTACAGTAATTTAATTATTACTTCAGAGGGCGATTTATCTATTTTTAATAATTTTAGTGAATTTTTTATTATATACCTATTAAAATTAGTCGTCCGTCTAGGTCTGCGGCCGCCCGGTTAACGTTGGGCTATAGACATTTTTTATACTTAAGCCCGGCAACGGTAATGTTTGTGTGTAGATTAAACCTATGGTAAGAAGACAGACTAATTTAGGAATGGTTAAATTTGGTTTTTTTTCTATTCATCTGATATTAGTAGATATGTTAGGTTAGGATTTTGTATTAATTGATTATATTAATCCACCATAGGTGGAATATGACAAACTTGGTATAACTTTGAACGTTAAATCATACACCCACGTACAAACAGCACGGGGTCCGCGATCTACCGTAATATACTGCTGCGAATCAGAATTTTTGTTCAGGGAGACGGAAAAGTTAAGATACATTTTGAACACCATACACCGAATATTAAATAACGAATTGAAAAAAGTTTTAGTCAAATAGAGTTGGTACATTTAACGGGCAATGAAGTGCTCGGGATCAGCTAGTGTATTATTGGTACATAACATATTATAATATAAATGTCTGAAATTGGGTAGATACCTATTGGTTCTGTATTTCATGAAAATGTTTTTTTCAACATCATTCTACATATTGTTTGTTTTATATATTACTATAATATTTTATAGTATAGTGACGTAGTGTTGAAATGAGATATTGGAGTAAAACAACTGCCGAGATCTAGGGCTTGTGTGATAATAGACAACCGCGGCCGTCGATAATCATATATTATTATTATGATGATCGGTAGGAATATTGAGAATGTTCCAATCGAAAACGATGCGAGCACGATATTATAACTCAATAGGCACTCATAAGTCATAATGTATTTTTGGTATTTGGTCATTACTTATTATAACTCACGCGCACACGTTCCGAACTGGGTCGAAAGTGAAAAAACAAAATTTCGTGTTACCTACTAGTTAAAAATTAATATAAAACAGTAAAAACACAATACCATTATGCACTCGATAAAATTAAAAACACAGGACGTACTCCAGGCAATTAATACAAAAATTAACAAATATTTAATAATAGTATAATACTGCAAGTCTGTAACTGACAAGAATAAGAACTATAGTAAAATATATTCTATATAAATTATAGTGATAGAATACGCGTATTTTCGTTATATTGACTAAAAACAATTCATAACACCGAACGGATACAGGCATACAGTCGAAAAAACCAAAAAAATGTAATTTCATTGTACGTCCGCGGAATAATATTCTATTGGGACGTAATGTGACCACAAAAAATACGAAAAATAATTACATGGCAATTTATTCACAGGTATTATTATACTGTTTTCGTCCGAAATCAAATATAAACAATATATAGCCTGCCCATAACCTTAAGTTATACCTATATATGGTCCATTATTCACGCACAATTTGATTTTGATAAATTATATAAACTTAATCGGGTGAATTATGTATCTCGATTGACAATGTCTTTTTTTGTAGTCCGAGCAGCATTTGTTTACTATATTTTATGTAGCCACGGCCCACGGGTGTCTGATTGTATAATAAATTATAAGTTATATAAACGTATAAATATATCATTATTACGGTACCTATGCCAGTAACAACTACGTAGTCCGTATTAAATTACCAGCTAAGCGGATTGCATTAGTAAAATCAACGAAGACCGATCAACGACGTTTCTATAAGACATCGAACGAACGCTATCTTGAACGTACAATTGTACAATATATTACGATTCAACGCATTATTATTTCGTTAAATTAAATGTATTACGACATTTGGTTTTGCACACTGGGTTAAGAGGATGCCACACCCAAAATCCACATGTACTTATAGCATGGCAAATTTGCGATGAGTATAGGTACCTACATAAAACCAATTTTGTGGCGTCAACTTAATGGATTAAATTTACCTATAATCAAATTTAAAGGTAAAATTATTACATAGGGAAACTTGTAGGTTTCTAGTTTATAATACCTTATATAATATTGGTATTTTATTTGTGGAGCGAGTAATTATCATTTTAAAATTATAATATTTTACATAACTCACTTGTAAATTAAAATATCAATAAAAGCCTATTAATATTAATTTTACCTTTAAGATCGGCAATAGGTAAGTTCAATCTAATATTAAAGTAAACACAAATTGGTTCTACTGAACGTAAATTTGCTGTTGAGAGTTTGAGACAAGTAAACAAGTAACAACACATGGCGGGTGTGGCGTCCTCTTAAAATATACTTCACGTTCACGACTTCATAAGGTCCTTGATAACCGGCGCCCGGCGGTGTACCTTTGCGTTCAAGTGACCATACAGTGTATTCTATACTACCTATTATTCTACATCGACAATACGACCGTGAAAGGTAATCAACACGACAATACATTAAACGGTCATAATGCCATATATTATAATAACATTATAATGATTCACTATATTATATAATATAATATATTCTAAATACATAATAATATATAGGTGCCAGGTGGTACCGCTATAATACACAATATACATATAATAATATAATATTGTGATAAGATACGCACGTAGTTGCAGGTTTGTTGTATAATAATATTATTATAATTTATAATACTGACGGCGGATGTCGACGGTCGTCTGCAGCTGCGGTAAGTTAATTGCTATTTGCTACACAATATTATACCCATAATTGACACCCGACTCGCCGATCTTCGCGTTAACGGTTAAATATTCTTGTAGACTTGTAGATACAGGGTAATAATGTAGTATAGGACATAGGTAGGTACCTACTATAATATATCAATACAGTAAATCGTAAATAATAATATACTTAATACTTATACTAATAAGTACTTAATAACTAATTGGTACGTATAAAGTAATACTTAATATCATTGTTTTTGATATATCAATGTTAATATGTACAACCTATGTCACTATGCAATGTACTTACCTACCTAGTTGCCTATACTTGGACACCAGGTTGCATTGATTTTGATTGTAGAATATATAAAATATATATAGGTATAAGTAATAGAATAATTCCATTTTATACCCAATGGTCCCGATGGTATAATATAGTAATTACGGTTATCTACATCGTGTGTAGATGTGGAAGTACCTAATTAAGTAATATTACCTACTTATTACTTATTAGTATTTACTTATTTCATCTATATGTACACTGTACATCGTACAATATTACAATATATTATATTGTACATTTTTACATACAATATATTTATATACTTCCAGACTTCCAGTTTTACAGTAAAAATTTTTGATTCTTCTTGTTTCACCGATCACGTCCCACTTACAATAGTGGCAATATGGAAATCGGAAATATTTAAAAATATCATAATTAATTGCTTTTTTTAGAACATTGGAAGAGCAATATATCACGTACTAAGATATAAATAATATTTTGCTCTGCAACTAGCAAGTAATCGGTTTTACATGTACACTAATATGCAATAACTACATTAACTTTACATATTATATAGGTGCGTCGTGCGCACTTTGGGTCAATTCCGGACAAGCAGATACTTAGAAGTTGTAAAGCAAGAAGTTGTACATTTTCTGTCCTTGAATTTTACACGACTCGTAAGGGTAGGAAATGTTATATGATATGGAATAACCACTCACAACAGTGCACTTTTCATAGTCCCCTCGAATTTCTACCAAGTCCTCATCAACTCATCCTACTATTCAGACCAGTGTCAAGGGGGTGGAAAATGGGC
Source organism: Acyrthosiphon pisum (assembly GCF_005508785.2). Classification (NCBI taxonomy): domain Eukaryota; kingdom Metazoa; phylum Arthropoda; class Insecta; order Hemiptera; family Aphididae; genus Acyrthosiphon; species Acyrthosiphon pisum. Next base: position 69,891,090 of record NC_042493.1, on the reverse strand, counting down.
AAGCGGCAAGTGCCCTAGGGCGTCAAAAGTTAAAGTAACATTTTAAAGGGCAGGAAATGTTCAAATATGATGTTTGAAGAGATGCCAATAAAAGTTAGCACAGCACTGCTACTATTGTAGGAACAATTCAACTATATATATTATCATTGTTGTCTGCAATTTAGAAAAAAAGGCAATAATAATAAATTATTTACTGAAAAATACAGTCTACTAAGTAAATTAGATAAAAGTATAAACTAATAATTTTTAGGCAATATTATTTGAAGGAACTTCTTAAAGGAGGATAACTCAAAAAGTCGACTATTTTTCAAATAAGACAAAATTAGAATAATTATTAATAATGTTGTAACATAAAATATTAATCCTATAAAAATTTTTAAAATATGGATCGTACAACCGTTATCAAATTTTATTTTTGTTATTTTTTTTTATAAAAATTAATATTTTGGTCCTAGAACAGGCAAGGCATGTGTGACGGGAATCTGATACTGCAGCAGTACGATTAGACAGCAGCTGTAGTTGCAGTATGCAGTTGTAGGCTTGTAGCGTAGTAGTAGTACGTAATACTGTGATAATCAGTGACAAGTGGTGCGCTCAACAATATTATCTATTTTTTTATACTTTCAATATTTATCACACACCCACGCATTTTAAACTTGAGGCAGTTCCCTAAGAAAAAAAAACCTTCTTCGGCATGCCACTATTTTAGTGGTAGACATATTATTATAGTACTGTAAAAGTATTCGTAGGCTCTACCGGCTCTAACACACATCGCATTACCGTCGAATACAAGATTACTGAACAACAAAGTAGACAATGTAAATAATAACAATAACAACGAGTCGTGACATGCAATAATAACAATAACAATATTACCTAACAATAATATTAATGAAATATACCTTCCCCACGTTGCTAACGGCACGCTAACACCAGAGAGCGCCGCTCTACCGTCGCGCACGTCGTGTCCGCAGACTACGGAATGATAATAATAATTATTGTAAAAAAATAATAACGAGAAAACTCTCACACACGGTACGGTAAAGTTTTGGCATCGCGCGCCGCCCGTCATTCGCCCCCGGTACCGCCGCGCACGCGCCCGCACGCACACTCGCGCGCCCGCTCACGTACACACACGCACGGACGCGCAAACGCACGTCACAACACTCACGAACTCGATCGTAGGCCGGCAGAGTCGCGAGCGACTCCGCTGGGCGTGTTTTGATCGCCGCCGCCAACATACACACACACATACGCACGCACGCAATCACTCGTACACCGTGAGCGACGGACGTGTCTGTGTGTGTCTGTATGTGATTGTGCTCGCCCGTCGACGACGACTCGCGACGCCGACGTACGGAGGACCCGAGACCACACTCGACGACGCCGCCGCCGCACGCACACGACACCCGCCGCCGCCGACATTGATTTGAGCATCGGCCGCGCTCGTAAACCGTATTAGTTCTCCTCGCTGTCCCGTTGGTGTTCCGGCGTCGTCGTCTCGGCCGCTGCTCTTCGTCTAGACGCCGCGGACCCTCGCCACGGCGGTTAGCTGCCCCACAAGCGACGCCACCGCCGCCGCCGCCGCCGCCTCGTTGTCCGCTCGTCGCACGCCAAACACAAAGGTGAGTGAGTCACACGAAATATCCGTTCGACGACTTCGGTCGAGGCCACCCCACCACCCACCCGCGGGTTGTTGTCCGAGAAGGGTCTTTATCCCCTTCGACCAAGCCGTGTGTCTGGTGTACCTTATGGACCAAAAGTTATGGCGGTCGTGGAGGGGGAAGTAGAGGTGGTTTTGTTTAGATCAACGGATATTATGATTGAAGGTAGGTAGGTAGGTAGGTAGGTACTTGCCTAGCCTTTGTTTTATGACGACGATAACGTCTGACTGAATTATGAGAAAGCATGGATTGAAGACATTGTCTACTTAGGTACGTTTATCACGATCATTACCTATATTCTGACAGCCTGTATCGGACAAGCCAACCGCATTTTTGGTATTTCTTACTGTCCGATTTGTATCTCCTTAGATAAGGTCTGGGCAACTTCCGAGGCAACTTCAGACATGAAATGTTTTTCAAACATATGTACCAAAATATCATGGTGCCCTGTATTGCCCAATTCAATGTTTCTGTTCACCTTTTGAATGGTCATGTGCTCGTGTACTTGGGTTTCTTACAAATTATGACGTTACATGTGTGCTTTGAAACAAGTCTTTCAAACATTAACCGTCATTGGTGCTTAAGCACCTCTTATTTTTGTTGTTCTGTGGTTTATTGTTTTTTGTTATAAACATCCATTATCCATCTGATGTGTTAAGTCAATAATTTTTTAAACGCTATTCATACCACTTTTACCCCGACTTTTACACCGAGTGTTTTGACCTTAAAAATCATACTTAAAGGAGAATAATTTTAACATGACTTATGTAAACAAATATATTTGTACATCATAAATGATTATAAAGATAACACAAATTAGCATTTAAAATGATGGTTAATAACTTGATATTCATTGGTGAGTGTTATTAATCAAAAATTTGCCATTTACTGTTATATTCATATCTATATCATACCGTCTGCTTACTGTCTTTCGTGGCATTTAGACATATAATTATTAGAAGTTGTAACAACTTGAGATAATAATTGTAAACAACTGCTTATATATAAAAAAATAAATTAGGTAGATACCTACTACACGTGATAATATTTAAATAAAATGGGGAAGGTAGGCACATTAAATAATGTTAATACCTTATAATACATATTAAGTTTAGTGATGTCGTACGCAATCTATCAGAAATCCCAAAATTGAAAAAAACCCATAATATGTAATTATACTAGGTAATATAATATTATATACTTTTACTCGAAGGATAAACATGTAGGATACATTTAAGACTCTCCTATATACACTTTAGCCCAATTCATACGATAAGTTAAAATGATTACCTATATAGAGAACTGGGAATACACAGATCATTTTATTTAGTTACCATTTTGACGTACCACCTTGCTGTTGGTACTACGTATTTTAATGTTTTCCTAGTTACTTATGCACGTGGTTTTATTTATTAATATTTGATAATGAACTCAAACTTCGTCCATTTTTATCAAAGAACAAGGTCGGACTGGCTCTAAAAGGCCTACTGTGCATTATAGTTTAAAATGCCCTCAACATATATGTAGGTATTTGTATGTCAATATCAGTAAAATTATTCAATGTTACAAATGTACAAAATATATTGAGTATAATATATTAATGTAGGTATAATTTTTCAAATACAGTTTTTTACTTATCCAAACTTTGATTTTCAATAACCACTCATAATGGTTACAAACGTTTACAAACGAGGTTACAAACCTGTTACGAATATTAAAAAGAGTCAATGATTTTCTAAACAACATAAATACAACATTTTTAGTTAAAAATTATTTATCAATATATTATAAAATATTTTAGTTAAAAATATAAAATGGTAGGTGAATTATAGAATACATAGCTCACTACATAGTGTTATATAATATTATTATTATTAAAGTGTTGTATAAATAATTATACTAGTGATTATAAAATCGTTATAAAATTAAAAGAAACAATAGGTATATCAACAAATATAAGAACACATTTGTGTAATTGATTTATAATAAATAATAACCTAATTCAATATTATTTTTGGGTAGTGTTATAAATCGAGTTTGGTAGATTGTGTACATTAAGTATATTAAGTATTACAATATTTTATAGTCCTAATACATTTAGAAAATTAATATATACCTTATCTACAATCGATGATTGTTAATAATGTTGGTACAAAATAAAACAGTATTTAGTTTCTTTTATAAATAATAAATATTAAACAAATGTATACAATTACAGTTGAATTAATTTTAGTTAAACCCAATCCTTTTGGTAATGCGTTTTATTATTGATTACCTATATGGTATAAATTATAATACAATTTTTATCATATTTTTATACTTGAAAACTTTTATTCATTATTAATTCAAAAACTAATTATTTTTATTTTAATATTTTAATGTGTAGGAAGTTTAAATAGTAATACCTAAGTGGATTTTTAAAAATATTCTTCCCAATTATATTCTTACATTCTTTAATAATTTTAAAGATTTTTGTATATTACCTATTAGGTAATTTAATTCTGAATTATAAAAGTAAATTTATTGTTGGAAAAATAAAAATAATATTTGTGTGGGTTACAATCATCAGTCATTGTAAACATAATTAAATTTTATGTTTTATTATTTTGTAGTTTTCAAAATTCCTATTACTTAAATATTGTTGAGGTCATGTCATACATTCTTAATTTTAATCTTGTTATGTTATGTACTAGCTACTGTTTGATTTATTGTCCAAGGCTGCAGTAGATTAGTCCACTTAAAATATACTAGGAAAATCACATTTGAACATTTTATTATGTTTATAATTTGTATTTGTTTATCATCAAAACCCTCAAATTAGGAATTTAATGATCCAGATGTATGTTAATTTAGACTCTATAGATGTTTAAATAATGTCTTCTCTACAACTAATACATTTTGTATTGAGACTTCTTCAATAAATAGAAACTGTCGCATGTAGGCTTGAGGCTTGAGGCTTGAGAATATAATATATAGTATATAAGTATTATTGAAGTATAATAAACCAGTTAGAATACTTGAATTTCTAGATAAACGTATGATATAAAAATAATTTCTTTGAAGATGTGTGTAATATAATAGTCTGGATCACTAAATACAATAAAATTTTGACATAATGTAAATAATGGGGTAAATAATGAATAATAATAACGATTTTCATAATTACTAATTTCAATGAACTAATGACACGGTAATAATAACTGATAAAATTGTGTAGGACTAAGCTAATTTTTCTTGGAAAATAGTTAGTATTTATTATTTTAAATTATAATTTATGTTGATAAATATTTGGTATTATAAATAAATAAAATGTATAATAAATTGCATTAGTATGTTTAATGTAATGAAGAGTAATTACTGATTTTTATTTTTTATATTCTCAGAACATGTCTTGTCAATTTCAATGCATTTAAATTTTCACTGGACAATTAAAATATTGCTATAGTAATACTAAGTCCACACAGTTATGTTGGAAGCTAGATTGTTAGCTGCCGATCGGGAATCAGCTACTTGGCAAGGCAAGTCAGCAGCAAATAACATACGCCCACCGCCACATACACCACATCATCATCACATGTCCGCTATGAGACCAGGTAAAAATTTTTCATTATTGTGGTGTATAATTTTTTGTTTGACTTTATTACATTTTTTTAGTAAATAAATCCAACCAAGAAGATAACTGTTATGTTGTGGCTAAATACGACTATGTAGCACAAAGTGCCCAAGAATTAGATTTACGAAAAAATGATCGCTATTTATTATTGGATGATTCAAAACATTGGTGGAGAGTTCAAAATGCTCGTGGATTTTCAGGTTATGTGCCAAGCAACTATGTGAAGAAAGAAAAACCTTCTCTCTTTGATAGGTTAAAACAATATTTACTTGTAATTTTATTAAATAACTGTCTAAGGGCCGTTCTTACAATGTCCAGTTAAAGTTTGACACTTAACCGGCCAAATTCTGCCGGTAAAAAACTCTATTATCAGTCGGTTAACGTTAACGGACACTTTACCGGACATTGTAAGAACGGCCCTAAATTGAAAATAATTTTAACTAATTTGTTTATGTTATACTTTAGCATAAAGAAAAAAGTGAAAAAAAGTGGGAGTAACTCAAGCACTGGTAGCAAAACATTACCATGCAGTAGTCATGGCAATGGTCGTACTGTGAGTGAATCTCCTACAATGGCCAGACGTTTACCAGCTGATCCGTCTGAAGCTATAGGTACTGCTTTAGTGAAGTACAACTACCAAGCTCAACAACCTGACGAATTATCTCTAATCAAAGGAACAAGAATACTGATTCTTGAAAAGAGCAATGATGGGTATAAAGCTTATACAAATGACAACCACATTTGTTTATAATGAATTACATGTTGTTAAAATGGGAAACTTGTTTACAGTTGGTGGAGAGGTCAAAGTGGATGTATGGCCGGTTGGTTTCCGAGTAATTATACCACTCAAGAAGACGACAATAACGGAGATGACATGGGCCTCCACACATATGCAATGGCCGAGAATGTGTTGGACATTGTTGTTGCCTTATATCCATTCACAGGTACATCTGATCAGGAATTAAGTTTTGAGAAAGGTGACCGCTTGGAAATTTTGGAAAGACCTGCTGCTGATCCAGAATGGTATAGAGCTAGGAATGGTCAAGGCCAAATTGGCTTAGTTCCGAAGAATTACTTACAGGTAAATTGTTTTCTGACATTTTGTACTCTAAAATAAAATATGGTATCATGGATCTTGAAAGAAATAATAATTATGTATATGTATGAATTTGAAGGAACTCAGTGAATATTTAGCTCAACCATTAATTCAAGCAGCCAGTAGTGTACAAGTTATTGATAAACCACATTTGGTTGGAAAACCATGGTATTATGGAACAATAACTCGAGCTCAGTGTGATACAGTATTGAACAACAATGGGCAAGATGGCGATTTTTTAGTCAGAGACAGCGAGACTAATGTATATATATTTACAATTACTAATAAGTACTTAACAAAAACTTACAGTGTTGTTAATTATATACAGGTAGGAGATTATTCAGTGTCTTTAAAAGCACCTGGGCGTAATAAACATTTCCGGGTGCATGTTGAAGGAGCATTATATTGTATTGGTCAACGCAAGTTTCACACACTTGATCAACTTGTAGATCATTATCAAAGAGCTCCGATATATACCAATAAGCAAGGAGAAAAATTGTTTTTGGTCAGAGCATTGCCTCGAGCAAATGCATAATGATTAAAACGTCGGTGAGTGTTGTTGTTATGGTAACTATAATTTTATATATTCTATACAAATGTTTTTGTATTTAAATTATATCTGAATTTACTTAATAGTTAAGTATCAAAAAAAAAAACCAAAATGTTAAGATAATTATTATTGGTGGTATTATTGTTTTGAAAAAGTTATTATATTATTTTCATTAACTAGTTTCAATAGTGTGCTGTCAGTTTTGACATTAGAATGAATTGACCTATTATCAAACTTTAAGTAAAAACGTTATCTGAGCCTAAACGTTGGCTATTTTTCAATATTTTAATTTTTAAGCTAAATATGAGCCTTTCAATTTTTATTTCACACACTCATATCTTGCTTGAAAATTAAAATATTGAAAAGTAGCTGAAACTTGAGCACAGTTTATGTTCTTACCTAAAAGTATGATAATAGATAAAAAAAAAATAAGCAAATTCACTAATAACAAAATAATAACTCACTGTTGAAATGAGTGAATGAAATAAATTTGTTATGTAGCTTGTGTATAAGACAGAGACAACAATAAGGCAGCGTGAAATCATTTATCCTCTTAAATCATTCGTTCTTTCTATTATTAATAATCGATGAATTATAATAATTTAATGTGTATTTTATTAACAACACGTTCTATAATATGAAAGTATTAATTGTTTTTTTTTTTGCACATATTTACTATAAGATAACATTTACATTGATATAATTATAATATGACTATTATTTGTAAGATAAGTTATAATTAAAGTCTGGATTTATATGCATTTACATATTTATAATAAGTGTATGCAGTTTGATGGGAGTAAGAAATATGGACAATTTGTCATAGAAAAAAGTTAATTTTGCATACTCATGCATATTTTGTATACAAATTTGTTTAATTATTTATTTCTATTTCACCGTAGAAAACAGATTATGTCTTGTTTATCGCAACGCAATGCTGACTGGTTTTATTTAAATTCCCTTTTTAAAATAATACTTTTTGTTGTCTTTGTTGGGCATAATCGCTAGTGTGCTAGCGCCCATATTTCATTTTGTGATCCGTGTTCCATATTTTTATAAAAATAAAATCTTGAAAAGTCATAGCAGTGTACTAACTTTTTAAAACAAATGATCACATTTTATAATATAACAGACCACACTATTTTTACCACAAACAGTTCTGTAGTGTTCTGTCAATTGTGTGACAAAAAATTGTTTGCACCAAAACATTTCTATCACAACAATAAATATATTTTTAAATATTTACTGTGCTTTAATTAATATTTTAAGTTGATTTCTGTAACCAAAAAATTAAGTTTATCAAATTTAGTTGCATTATTATTTATGAAAGAAATTAAAATAATATTTAAATACATACATTTTGAGTAAGAAAATATTTTTGCATATTATTTTTAAAAAAAAAATGAACATTAAGTACATATTTAAAAGATTTTTGATGCATAAATTTAAGTTTTTTGAGTATATGCAAATTTGGACCTAAGTTATAATACTGCATTTATTTTATAACTCTTTTTCATGATAGAAAGGTACCGGTCTGTTGGCCACTACATTTTGTTCAGTGCTATGAGCATCGAGCCGCCGACACTAAGGGCCGTTCTTACAATGTCCGCTTAAAGTTAACCGGCCGAATTATGAAATGTCCAATAAAACTGATATTTAATATTATTATATTAGTATTGATTATTATTTATTTCATATGATTTTCATTTCAGTCATCAATAGTTCTTTTTTAAGTCTTAACGTATTTAATTCATTAATAATAAAATTGATTATTTGAAATTAATCTGTTCTTTTTAAACCAATTATTTATTTAATAATAAACATGTAGGAACTTAAAATTGAAATCTTTTTAAGATAGATACAATTTTAAATAAAAATAGTAACCATAGGAAAATTTAATAAAGGAAATACCAATTTGATTGAATAAAAATGCTAATTAAAAAAAATCTGCATCATCGTCTGAACATTTAGAGAAGAAATTTTAATTGTGTTTTAGTATAAGCTTTAACTGTAGTATAAATATCTATTTATCTATTAATGTATATTAATGTTACTGTTATAAGAAGTGTTATTACAATGACTAGAATAAAATTACAGCGATCATCAATTACATAGCAAATAACAATCACAGTTGAAATATTGTGATTAACTGTATATGGGTTCACAAACCCGTCCCTAACTGTATTTGATGCATCCCTACTAGTGTTATTTTAGTATTTTACGCATTTAAAATTTGCTTTGTTATTAGTTTTTTATTACCTTATTGTGCAAAGTTGTTTTTCATTTGAATCTTGTAATCTAAATATATTCTTACAAACTTGCAACTAATAACCACAAAATGTAATGAGCTAAAACTGGGTTCCTTGAAATTTTTGCCTATCACACAATTTATTACTCACTTATTCTGTATTCACCAACTATTGTGTCTTAATCTACTTCCCTAGTCTATGTGCAATTCTATACTTGTGTATGTGAAGTTAACTTATTATTACTTAGTCAGTTATTTCTAATCTGTACACAATTTTGTATTTTTTACATATTTTTAAATAATTATTTTGATCGAATGAATTCAAAAAATTAATTAATATATATATTTTTTATATTTTCAGAACAATGAAAACCGTAAAGCAAATTGGTGTGAATTTATTTCAAGAAAAGTTATGATTTAATGGTATCACATAGAAGTGAACTCCCCATAAAATAATAAGAAATAAAAATATCCCAAATGTGTTAAATAACAATTATTAGAATCATTCAATAGACTAGTCATTTAAGAAGTTCTCCCAAATTATTTTATAAATTTGTTATCTTTTTCTTGAACATTTGTTTCTTTGGAAACATTTGAACCTTACTTTTTATACCTTTTTTTTATGTTATACTGTAATTATTATTTCTTCATAGTTGGTTTCATACTCCAACCAATAACTTCAGTGCTAAATAAATTCTTTATTTATATGATCTGTTTAGTAAATATCAATTAAAATTAATAGTGATATGACTTGCTCTTGTTCTATTCATAATCTGCTGTGAAAATGTGATAACAATTTGTATTGCTATTTTGTATTTTGACTTTTATAAAATTATAATAGTTTTAATAATATTATTATACGGAATATTGTCATTATGTAAATGTAAATAGTGTAATTAATAATAATATTTATCATACAGTAGTTAAAACATTAAGAACTTTATCTTCTAAATGCTGATGAACAAGTTTTCCATGAAAGTAATGAAAAAACTAAACAATTAAACAAAGAAATTTAGATCATTATTTTTATTTGTATAATTTTTTTATTATTATTATCTAAATAAGTTTAATATAATAACACGCTACTATTATCCAATATTTCTAAGTACCTTATAAAAACTATCACTACTAGTCATAACCGTGTATTTTAAATTATGTTATGGTTACAAACAATTATTAATGTTTGAAAAATGCCTATTTAATGTACATCACTGTCTTATATAATAATTGTGTAAACAGGATAGCGCTATTATTCAGATCTCATATATATTTATAAAATATGTATATGAACATTCAGACTTAATTGAATTTGTTCATTGATCTACTACACCAAATATAAATAACTATCATCTTTAATAAGTTTATTAATAGTATATGAATCTATAGTTATGTAAAACGATGCTCTCTTGAAAGGGTGTTGACATTTTTGTTTTCTCTTTTTTTTAAGACTCGTAGGCAGCATAATTGTGTTTAGTAAAGTTCATTACACTGTATATAATTTTTCTATAATTATTCTTAATCAAATTAACAGTAAACTTGCTATTTAATTATAATATATTTTATTTATTTTTTGTTTTTATTTATTTTTTTATTTTAATCAGATGTGTCAACTATTTGGATCATTTATGTTGTGGTCTAGTTATTCCTATAATATTATAATAATGATATGTGTATTATGGTTAGGTGTCTCAATGCATCGATACAAATTTTGTGGTTATCGAATATTTTTTAAAATGTGTTGTAAAAGGATAATCTGAATTGATTAGGTTTAGAATTTTGTATGTTTTTATTGATTTTCAAAAAGATATTTTGATGTGTATAATATAAAGTTTTTTCTCATTTTATTTTACACCTTATTTGTATAATTTTTTTCTCACAATATGTAAATAAATGAAAAATGTCATATTCGAGTGTATAAAAATTAGACTTGCATTTACTTTTCTGTCAAAGTATATACTATGGATTAATTTAACAACAATGGTTTATTTATTTTAGTAGTTGAATTATCATTAATCTATTTTATTTGTTGTAGCTACTATTACAATAATGTGGTAGTTTAAAAAATAGATGAGTTATAACATTGAGTATAGATAGTATCTATACTCAATAGTTATAAATACATGCTCCACATCAATTAATTTTTTCACACTTTCTTTGTAATAAGAAAATATAACTATTTATCAATACCTTTTTGACTGTTTACCTATACTTGGGCCAAATATAAGTTTTAACTTAGTATTTTTTCATAACATATAATTATAGAAAGCTGATGGAATACTGTTTCCCTGTACACATTTTACACAATAACCACAGTTTGAGTTAATTAATAGATACTGATAATATTATTTATATCAAAGAACCAAGCTGTAAAATAATTAAGCAGTAGCAATATTATTTTAAACAGTAGTTTTTTACTCAGCATGTTCCTTATTGAATCAACTTTTTTAGTATTATTATTACGATTGAGCACAATTTTTTTTCTTTTTATCTATCATTGGCAAATTAAGATTGATATCTATAACAAAGAATTTTTATATTGGTATATAAGTTAGTGTTTAAGTGTAAATTAGTTGTCCGTGTTTCGTGTCAACTATATATTTTATTTGAATTAATAAATGGCAATTCTAGAGAAACATAACTGCAAGTACCTTCATAATTATATAAAAATCTGTATAAAAGAAAAGTATAGTTGGCCATTTGTTTTATATCAGATTTTATTTATGTAATATTCATTAACAACACCACTTTAGTATCTTACCATACCTAGTTATTCTTATTAGTCCTCTGTTACGCTTTATAACCAATGTTTTGATAAACAATGTATTAAACTTACATTACAATTTTGGTGATACCTAATTTTCATAACTTTTTATCGCTAACATGGCGTATAAAAAAAATGTTTGGTATATTACCATTATTTTCTTGAACAAAAAATTAAAAAAATAATAAAGTTACTTGCAACTTAAACTGTAACGTCCTACAGTTAGTAGGTACCTGTCTAAATAATCGAGTTACATGCCTATCCTTGATTAATTATTAGAAATATGACCTGTGGCTGTGTGTAAGCCAAGCATCCTCAAACTACCAACGTGACAAAGTTGCGTGCTTGATCGTTTGATAGCTTTTGAATTCCTCAAAAACGGACCGTTTGCAATCCCCAATCAGCTGACAGCTGTAGTAGGTAGGTACTATTTTAATAATACTCGTATCAGGTTAGTTCTTGGTCTTTAAAACAGTATAAATTGTCTACCTACAAATTAGACTGTATCACGTATATTATAAATAAAACAATAGATTGCCGAATTTGAAGCAATACGAGAGAAGCAATGTAGGTAGGTATTTATGTCGCCTCTACTTACTAGCCATCTAAAATGCTAAATAGGGCATTTTTGAATTTGTATTTAGACAATATAGACATCAATAGCGATGAAAACTTTGTTAACTGATGACAGGGCAAGGCTTGTATTTTAAAATTAATTTCGTTCTAAGTTATTTAGAATTTAAACGTTTTAGAATTAACATTCAACGGACTTCAGCTTATTCCCACATAATAATATTATTTTGTTTACGCAAATTACAAATGCATACCATAATATGGCACATTTTACGTCAAGACAAATCCGTTTTACCTTTTATTCAGTTATTTTTAAATTTACAGTGAATCAAATTTAATCAAATTTAACGGTAAGAATATTATTAAGGCACCTCGTAAAGATTAATTGATATTTTAATTATAAACCAAGTTATGAAAAATGTATAATATTGTAGGTGAAATTTTTTGTAAATAGTGTAATAAATGCTCATAACTTGCTTCAAAATTATAATATCAATAATACCTATTGGCTCTTGAGGGGTCCTAGATAATATTCTTATTACCTATTCAATTTAGTAGAAAATTCTAGGGCGCAATAGGTGACATAATAATATGAATATAATATGGTGGGAACCACGAAGAGGGAGCAATGTTAAATCGAAGTGGTCCTTGCAAAAATAAGACAACTCCATTTTTAAAAACTTTTCAAGAAACAAAAAAAACCTCCGGAGCTATTTGGGTTTCAACAGTAAAAAACCTGGCAGCTCCCAGCTTTTTTTATTTTAAGTCGAAATATCTAATCTATATAGGATGACATAATAAGTTTATATGATAAAAGACAAATAACACGAAAGTACAAAAAAAAAAAGCGAGTAAAGAAGCCACCCGATGATGACACTTTAATGTTGATTTTTAAAAGTTATAAAATTTATTTATTTCTTTAGACATGTTTTTTTTCCTAGTTAAAATTGTAAAAGGTCTCTGCACCATTTGCGTTTTAGGCATCTTGGAGGGCTGTCTGGGATTGTGAGGGAGGAAAGGTCTTTAATTAAAGGGTTTGAGTGGGAGGAAAGACAGTTGTGGAATCTTTTATAAAAGTGTTTGGCTTCTTCATGGATTGTTTTTAATTTCAGGTCTATGTGGAGAGTATGATTAGATATGTAAGGGGGAGCATTGATTAATTTTCTCAGCGCGATCTTTGGAAGGGTTGAATCTTATTAAATTTGTCTTTTTTGCACTTCCCCATAGTTGGATGCCGTAAGTCCAGATTGGTTTTAGTAATGGTTTGTGGATGAGGAGTTTGATATTAGCTATTTGGGGAGGTGTGTTTATTAGAGATTAGAGGTTTGAGGATACGAAATCAGTTGTTCAGTGATAGTATTTTTACTCTGATATGGGGAGGCCCATGTTAATATTTTATCTAGTGTAAGCCCAAGCTATTTAACTGTAGAAGAGGATGGGATTAGAGCACATCTAGGAGCTACCTAGTCTAAGTGTAAAGGTGGTGTGCGTAGACTTGCTATGGTTTATTTTAAATATCCATTTGGAGATCAGTTCTCCATAAGGTCTAAGTGACAGCTCCCAGTTACATTATATTTCTTTTACGGGTGGTCGGATTGTCTCGTTCTTGCACAGATATACTCGTCAAATTGTTCTTAATTGTAAACGGTCCAAAACCCAATTTCGACAAAAATGGAGTTGTATCGTTTGTGCACTGGCCCCTTCAATTTCTGTTTACTACCTAGTAACTATATACCTACTATAAATAAAAATACCAATATTACTAAAAAATTAACAATAATATTTAATCATCTGGAAAAAATCAATTTTATTCTTATGATACAGAAATATAAAATGGTTTTAATTATTTCGTTTTAGTTACTTTTAAATATTTCAATTGTTTTATGTAACGTTTAATGTTATTATAACGTTTGCAAGCTTTTTACTGATCGTTAAAAATACCTATTGATTGTTGCAAACTAATCATTTTTGTTACTCATTGCATATTATAATCACTATCACAGATCACTAGGTACATTTCAATTGTGGGCTTTGCCAGCTGTTGACATAATATGGCACACAGTATCACTGGTTTTAATGTTTTATACACGAGTATTAAAACAATATAGTTAATATATATCTTAATTTTTAATTCGTTGTTTTGTAGCAAGAATGCAGACAGTGCCGTAACTAAAGAGCCAAAGACCTAGGTGCGGACAAATGTGTATGGGCCCCTCTTTCTTGAGCATCGTACAATTAATATATATAAAATACCGACTGATTTCACATCACGGGTATTCTTTAATCCTCAGATAGGATATTATTGGTGGATGCATTGAATTTTAAAGAACCGATAAGAAAGTCGATAAATAATTGGAAAAACCTAAAGCAAATACGATTTAAATATATTATTATTAAAACAATTGCTTGGGTAGAAACCTTGGGTAGGTACCACGAATGGTTAGAGCGTATACAGCCATTAATTATCATTGCATTAAAATTTAACACATCATCCTGGAATATCTGTACCGAAATTCAATATTTTATATTTTAACGGTGCTATTTGAAACTGGCGCGGTTTGACAGTAGTGTACATTAAATTGCATATCCACAACGCCGCGAGTGAATATGATTTCATTATTCAATTGTTTAAAAAAAATATTATAGTTAACAAAGAAAACAGACTGACCAGTAACTACAACAGAGTCCTTTAATAACCTATTTGATGTGCAACGTATATTATCCATCATAGTTTTTACTGACTTAATCGAAATTTATTAAAAATGAGTTTATGAAATTACTGAAGTTCTGCGTACCTGTTGGAAATTGTTTAGGTATTTATTATCAACTTATAAAGTTTAAGTTAATTAAAATCGCGAATTTTCAACAACTGATAGGAACTCTAAAACTTTTGGGTAGATTTTTAAGATTATATATAACACATCCGTTTGGGTATTCAAAATTTAGTGAAGTTGGCGAACGTACCAACAATAACTAATACGACACATTAAAACAGGAATAATAAAATAAATAAAACAATTCTATTTTTTAATGATTAGTTTGAAATATTTACACTGTAGATAGTATTGAAAGTCGAATCATGTCGTTATGTTAACGTACTCCTCTCACCTGTCCTATTTGATTATTAATAAGTAATGAGTAGGTCTCGGAACTTATTGCAATGAAAATAGGTACCTATGTGGCTATGTATGCAAAAATGCATTAATAATTAAAGATTGGAAGAGAAATATCGCATAAATTATCTTTATCTTTGTTTGATGTTTGTCAATAATAATTGATTTCGATAGGTAGTACACCTGTGCACAGAAAGCATTTTGGTAGTAACATTTTTATTTTATTGACCCTAAAGAGAAATATCCATATTCATATTTAAAAAAAAAAATTCTACATCATACGTAATATAGCATGTTATATGCATAAGAAAAAAGGTTCATCGTAAAATAAAGCGAATTTTCATTAAAACCTCAATAAATGCAAAAATATACAATTGCCAATTATTATAATATAAGTACCTACATAATATATT
The DNA here is from genome assembly GCF_005508785.2 of Acyrthosiphon pisum. Classification (NCBI taxonomy): domain Eukaryota; kingdom Metazoa; phylum Arthropoda; class Insecta; order Hemiptera; family Aphididae; genus Acyrthosiphon; species Acyrthosiphon pisum. The sequence goes on along the minus strand of NC_042493.1, from coordinate 69,875,059 downwards.
ATATCAACAAATTTCCATCTTGCTTAGTAATTCGTTGGACTATTGAACACAAATATGCAAACCCAATAAGTCGCGAGCCCTGGTAATATGTAATAACATACCATGATACCGAATAATAATTCAGTTTAAACCGTTTAAAGGATGTATTTCAAACATTATTATAGGTACACAAAAATATTATCATTTAGTTTTGCACTCACTCTATACTATTCTATATAAATAATAGATGGTACCTATAGTCTGTTTGGATTTTAGAATATAATAATAATAATATTGTTATTTTTTTGAATATTTTTTCATATGGTTTCGCTTCGTTTTATTTAAGTCCCACAAAAATTAGACAAAAATACATTTATTTCCATAAAAGTTTGTACGGTAACGTTGATATTTTTTTTGGAGGGGAGATTATTAAATATTTCTTTGATCCGTTGAACCTTTAGCACTATTTTGTGCGGCTGGGAATGTGAAAATAGAATATTACGCGTGTTATTATTCTTCCGATGTTTGGAAAGCGAGTGTAGGTACTGACTGACGATACATAATTTAAAAATAAATATGATTGGGATATTATAATGCGTAATAATAGTGGAAATTGGAAAATGAGATACATCTAACGAACTTTAATGTTAGCTGCATTATATTATAGCAGGATGTATGAGTTATATTGATATTATTAATATGTCATTGACATCACGGTGGATTACGGATAATTGTTTAATCATCGCAGTTATTAAAAAATATTATTCGTGGGTACTTGAAACGTTTAAATTAAGTAGGCATATTATTATATTTTGCAATTTTTCGGAAACAATTAACTAAACCTAGTGTAGTAGTAGTGCCTAATAATAAAATAAATTACTTTAAGTCTTTAATCACAAATCACAATAATATCTTAAAGTAAACTTAGTAAATATTAAATAGTAATATATAGGCTGACATACCGGCTTCGCTTAGAATCATTTTTCGTATTTTTTATAATGGTATGTGAAAATAGGTGATAATTTTCAATGTTGGATTTGTCTCATTTACGTTGAGTATTGGTACAATTACTGACATTTTAAAGTTTCTGTAATAGTAGATGCTGTGAAAGCTAAATATTGAATATATTGTGTGATAATGGTTTATCAAATGTATATTAAATTTGAGAATTGTTATTGTAATTCCGTCTAACACAGGAGAAGAATTCCTTCATAATTTATTTAACAAAATATCTATGGTATTTGAGGTTAGTATAGTTTAGTATCTGTGCACTGTCTAGTATGTAACGTATCATTTTTTATCTTGTATGCTAATACAATTTTTAATATAATGTAATTTTTATGTAAATACTATAAATAATTTAATCTTACATTAATTATTCAGAATACCTAAATGTTACGTTCAATGGCCTTAGATGTTGCGGATAGCTTCGAACAATAATAAAAACAAAACATCTGACCTTTTGTACATGTCATTAACACAGTTTTGAGACAATACAATTTGTAACAATTGATAAGGGCATGCATTGTTTTCACCATATATCGTATCCACCAAAACTAGAAAAGGTTCGATTTTCGTTTTCGCTAAGTTTATACAATATACGTCACTACTTGCGCGAATACAAGTAGATTTTTGGAACCACGTGAGTGGTAACGGTTTAAAAGTAGAACGAAATAAAAGAAGCTTTGACACATAATATACAGATTATAATATGTAGGTACTCAAAATAATCTATGTATTTTAATCCTCATTAAATCTTTGATTTCGAAGTTGCAATTTAAAATCATAATCCGAAGAAACTCTCGTTCACATTCCCTAAATAATATATAAAATATTATTAAGTGATAATAAGGCGATGAGTTAAAACTGACAAATAAACAAATATAGATTAATAATATCATGTAACTAAATTAACTTTACAATGGGTAGGTAGTAGGTATTTTGTTATATAACCTTCATAATTTTTATTTTTATTTTTTAAATGTATACCCATACTTTTTACTCATTATACATATAAAGGCATATCGCTATACATTCAAAATGAATTTTTCATCATATATTGAACAGGTAACGATTACATTTTACCCAAGCTTAGTATAAAAAATTTAACACCTGAGTTTAAAGGCAGTGTTAATGGCAAACTTAAGTAAAACAACAAACAATTATTGTGAATCATTTCACGCCCATATTTCAATGAACAATTTCATAAATCATCTCGGTTTTTGCTTATATTTTTACAATATTTGCAGAATAAAAGTGTGAAAACCAGGGACGTCATTTAACATTTTTTCATAGGATGCAAAACCAATATTTAATAGGTCTAAAGCAATACCAAAGTTGCTTACTACGCTCGGACAATATTTATAATAAAGTTCATTGAATTAAAACAATACAAGTAAATAGGTACAAATTATCAATGATGAAAGGAACCTATTTTCATGTAAAACTTTATATTAAGTTAAAATACAGAAGAATTACTCATCATTTAATTATATAAAAATAAACAATATAATATACATTATACATTATAGAATACCTGTACATAATACACACCTAATATAATATAATACATGACCTATAGTATAATATACAATTTAAACATATCATAATAAAAAAATCATATGGGTATCTTTACCTAGGTATTTAAATAGACATGAATTAATTGTAAAATGTCTAAAACATTTTCAAGATAAAGAGAATATGATATTTAATAGTGATCACTTTTAGAGTTAATAATGTCCAATGGCCATATAACCATCAAAATATCATTATTAGAACTAGAATTGTAAATATTGTGATTAGGTATCTTATAATAGTTATTGTATCTGATATGCCGATACAGTTATAAGTTTGAACCAAATGTTTAGTTTCTATCACAGCTATAGATAGTACCCAATCTACAAGCCACGGGTTTTAAATATGCATAACATTGTATAGGTATTTTAAACCATGCTACAAACTTTGCCCAGTACCTTAAAGTATAGGTAGATAGTATAGTATAGTTAGGGTTAGGTACCTAACTTGGTAGTTTGTTCGTTCAATCATATAGAACAGTTAAGTCCCATCCAGTTTATTTCGATCATTTGACATAATTCGATGAATTAATTCATATTGTATTGTCAACTGTCGTAGTTTTAGTAACCATTATGCATTCGTTTAGTTGTATTATCTATGCAAATGTATATACCTATCTAATTGAAAGTATAGACCTTATAAGGTACAAGCAGTGCCGCAACTACATAATAAGTGGCCCGTGTGCGATATTCTTTTTGGGCCCGTTCCTAAATTAATTTTTATTGTACTATGTATTATATACTATTGTTTCGATATTATTCTTGGTATAACACGACATTTTAATAGTTTATAAATAAACACTAATAAGTAATAACCAGGGCTCGTTACTTCATGCACTAAAAAATGCATAAATAAGCATGCATTCATGCACTAAAAATTGTCAAAATATGCATTAAAATATGCACTAAAAAGTTCGAAAATATGCATTTATATGCTCTAACATTTTTAAATTATGCACTCAAAATATGCATTATGTAAAAAAATCATGAAAAAGTTTGAAAATAATAAGAATTAATCCATAAATTTAAAAAAAATTCAAATTCCTCCCCAAAATTTTGCAAACGGCCCGCAACTGTTTGTTTTTCTTTCGGCATTGTTAAAATAAAAAATGAATAATGTGTACAGTAGTAACCTACCTATACCTCACATGAAAACACTAAAACAGGAAATTGAATGGATAAACGCAAACGACTTATACGAGTAAACTCATCGGCGAGTGTAAGAAAACTATACTGTAAAGTGTAGCAATGTACAAAATTATAAATGCTGGTTGGTGAGAAGCTGCCACTTTATACGGTGGAGGATGGTAGTGGTAGCGATTACACCGTTTCCGCGATATTTCGTAAAACGCATAAAATCTAAATAAGTACCTATGTAGTACTGGGACATTATAGTAGTCACACGCTCACTGAATAAAAATAAATCAAAAAACTATAATTTTGTAAACAGGAAAGTAAATAAGAAACAAGAAACATTTCAAATATTTTTATGGAATAATATGCACTAACGACTGTAAAAAATCGACTATATGCCAAATATGCCTTTACACCCAAAACATGCAAAAACATGCACTATCAAACTTCATATTATTATTACTATTGTTATGAAATGGATTTGTATCTCAGCTAGCATGTTTTCCTGTGTAGCAAAAAAAACATGCAGATGCATGAACTTACGAGCCCTGCTAATTAGTCTAGATTTGTTAGCACTAAAAAATCTTAAAATAATTTTCATAAGAATATATATCTAATTATATTTTTAACATTTTATAATTATGATAAAATTGGTAGATATTAATAAATAGCTGAAATATATTTATATTTAGACGCATGCGTAGACGTGCATGAAAGTTGGTATGCAGTGTTGATAAAAATACATTTAAAATGTAATGAAGTACCTACGTAATTACTAATTACTCAAATTTTGTTATGCACTTTTCGTACTACACAAAGTGTGTCGTAGTACTCACTATTTTAAGGACTGTTATGCTTCTTGTTGATAAAAAAAAATATATATATATTATAGATATGTACAGAAGTCACTAATTAGTAGTAAGTACAATTAAAGTTGTTAAACAAATATATATATGGAACCTTATAAACTAGATTTAGCTACACTAAATTAAATTTTTATATACATATATATTTTTTAGATTACATATTAACAAAGCTTAAGTGATTATAGGATTTTCAAATAATTATTATACAATAAATAAATGAAAAGACTTGGAAAAGGAAAAGGAACATATTATTATTATTGTGGTACCTATAATATACAACAATAGTAATAATTAATATTATAATCCCATTTATTTTTATTTCTAAAATCTAAAATGAATACAAATTCTAAAAACGACAATCGATCGGAATTCTTGTTTATTAATGATTTAATTGAATTATACAATATTTGAGGTGTGTATGGTAATCTGATAAAAATATGTAAGTAGACAAGTGCTTGTGAGTGGTTTTTTTTATGTTACTACCTGGGCTGGTTTAAAGTTTGGCCCTCTCCCTATTGAAAACTGATATGATGTACTGACTACTGAATACACTAATATAGGTTAGGCGCCTGATTTAGTTTTCGTTCCCGATCGCCCTACCACAGTTTCCAGCAGTAGGACCTCGATCTACCTCACGGATTGTCTCACTACTATTGCGGTTGCCGTTCAGACACCAACTCTGAACCAACTTGCCCGTTCCGCCGCTGCTGCCGAATATCAATCACACGCAACAAACAGCTGCACCGGCAAACTATTATTATTATTCTAGCTGTTGCATATTTTATATTGCCACGAGCTTCTGGTTTTTCAGTTTTTAGTTTTCGCTCCCGTAGTCCCGTTAATTTCGGGCTTTCGCGCCACCACTGCTGATACAATAACAGCTTCCTACCGGGACCGCTTATACGCGGAAGGTAAGTAACATATTATATGTATTGAATTGCATGTCAACAAATAACAATCATAATAATTATATCCCCGAATGATAAAGCCGCCGTGCGCATTTACGATCGCGCTGTACGTAATTCATTCAATTTATTATTATTATACATTTTATCATCATACAATTATTATCTCATACTCGTCGAATTATATATTGCCATAAAGGTAGGCAGGTACCTAATATATTATGGCCCTTGAAATACGTAGGTATTTAATTATTTGTTGTTTATACCAGTGTTTCTCAATCTGGGGGTCGCCAACTTATTATTTAGGGTCACGTATGAATTAAAATTGTATGTATTATATGTATTTGTAAATATTTTGTATACGTTTTTTTAATTAAAAATACTTATAATGTTGTATTTATTTTATGTTGTGTACAATGTACAGTAATTTTAGTATTGATTATTAATAATAATCAATATTCTATATGTGAGTATTTGAAAAAAAATATATGTAGGGGGGTCGCTAAAAAATTGAAATTCAAAAAGGGGGTCACCACAATAAAAAGGTTGATAAACACTGATTTATACCATATTATTACCATCTGCAGTGCCGGATCTAAGTCTCAGGAGGCCGGGGTGCAACTACCAATTGGAGGCCTCTTACAAAAAAATTTGTTCGACATAACACTTATCTATTTATTTGATACATGTTGTCGTATTGATATATTAAAACTAAAAATCACAAAATTTAAATACCATCATTTATTAGGTAAATTATAAAATTATACATTCACTCACTGTTCTCATACCTATTATTCCACGCGGTAGATATGATGTATTAATCATTAATGTATGCTTCTATGCTAGTATAATACAAATTAAAAATAAATATCATTAATATGATAATGGCTGTATATTCTCTATATTGTCCTAAAATGAAAGGACACACATTTTCATAATATAACCTACATTTAGTATATAATATTATATATAGCACCTTCAATTTTATAGTCAGGTAAATAGAAATAAATTGACTGCAAATGGCACGAATAAGGTGCCGACCGCAAATGTCCCGAAACTTTACACCTTCTAGGTGCCTATGTATAGGTACGGTTGGTCACCGTCCAGGTGGTCCCACGATTGAGGAGACAAAGGGTGCTCGGGCTGGTTTACTGTCGCCTTTTCGTATCATGAGAAAAATGAGTATAACTCATTTTTAGAAATCTGTCAATGAGTATCTTGAATAATATAAAAATATTTATTCCAGTCTTTACCTACATATTTATATAATATTATTAACTCTCTCTCTTAACTCCATGACATGATATAAAATTATACCACCCATTATGTGTTTTACACATTTATTCATTTATAAGACTATACCTGGTGATACTTAGTTGATATCCTACTAATTACCTACCTATATAATATATTATGATAAGTAATAACCTATATTATATTGGAAAAAATGCTTAAAATTTAAAATATTAAACTTACATATTATAATTTATATTAAGTAATAAATACTAAATAGTTTATCTAATACATTTTTTTTTGTACTTTTTCAGCATTAATTAAAAATGTCAATCAATGATAGAAAAACAAAAATGAGATTGAATATTAAATGCCATCGACAAAAACGTCTTCAACGTATTGAATGTACTGATGATGCATATTTAAAATCTAAAATCGAATCAGTTTCAAATGATAGATAAAAATAGCATTTAAATTATAACATTAAATCTCAAATTGAAGTAATAAACCCTGAACCTTCTGTAACAGTCATATAAAAAACTCTCAGATCAATTAACTGAAGAGATTAAATATTATGATAGTTCAGATGATAGTAATGAAGAAAGTTTTGAAGAATCTGTAACAGTCATAACAAAACTCTCAGATCAATTAACTGTAGAGGTTAAATATTATGATAGTTCAGATGATAGTAACGGAGAAAGTTTTGAAGAATCTGTAACAGTCATAACAAAACACTCAGGTCAATAAACTGAAGAGATTAAATATTATGATAGTTCAAGTTATAATAATGGAGGAAGTTTTGAGGATTTAGATGATGATAATATTTCTCTTGGAGTTAAAGATTTTAATGAAGTTTTCCAAATGCACAATGAGAGTGATTTGGATGAGAACGACAAGAGAAATTTAAAAACAACAGTTAAATTTGATGGTTCACTAGTCAATGATGAAATTAATAAAACATGTAAAATACCTATTCTATGTTTTTGTTCATCGATAATATGAATAATATAATTAATTTGTTTCTAACTAAATTTTATGTTGTTCTTAGATTTTGATAATAATGACAACAGTGATACCCCTGTATTGGACGTAAATGAACCAAACACCAGGATGAGTAAACGGACCAGGAAAAATATAAATTATTTTGAAAAACATCGGAAAATACCAAAACCTAAAATTTAAAAACTTTCTATGAAATAGAAAGGAAAAAAGGAATTGAAGGAGCGTATGTGCAGAGAAAAAAACGTATAAGAACAAAAATAACAACTGCAAGTAAGGTTAGACAAGATCATTCTCAAATGCTAGTTATAATACACTATAAAATAATACATCACGTTTCGAATTATAATTTATAAATATTAAATTAAGCTCAAAAATGTTTCATAAATGTATACATAATCAATTGATTACGTATATAGTTTTAAAATATATATAATAATAATACATCTTTATTACAATATTCTTATTAGTTTACGCAGTGCTCGAATTGGGGGGGGGAGGTGCGCAGGGGGGCAGAGCTCCCCTAATATTTTTTTTTTGCGTACCCTTACTATTCTTTTTTACTTGGACGGGGGGATGGTAAAACTAATGTTCGAAATAATTATTATTACAATGTGGATTTCAATTGATGCCAATTATATAACAAGTTTAACTATTTTTCATATAAAAATTTTTTTTAATATTATTTTATTAATTAATTATAATATCACCCTGTGTTTTGCCTATATTGTCAGTAGTACCCAGATCATAGATCATATACTAGTATATTATTTAAGGCATAGATACTGAATACTGATGTGTGCTAGTACTATCTTAAATCGTGTTCCGAATGAAATGTTATCAGTTTCAGTTATAGTTATCGGTGTTTTTGAATTTTTAAATTTTAGATTCTGAGTGGAACGATGAATGTATTGATTTTACAATGATGTGTGATTTTTTTTTTATTTTTTATTTTTTATTTTTATATTTTTTTTTTTGTGTCTGTCATCAACTTTTAGGACAGTAAAAGTGCTTGGATTTTCTTCAACAGTACCTTTTTTGATAGGAAAGTGAATCTAGTTGGTAATTTCTTCCAATAGTTTTCAAAAGCGCCTTGAAAAACAAAAGAAAAATTAAGAAAAACGGGAATTTTTATGCAAAAGCTGTTTTCGAGAAAATCGATTTTGGTTTTTGGTGTAACTTTAAAACGAATGACTGTAGATACATAAAATTTTCACTGGTTAGTATATTTCCATTTTCTATACATGATACAATTTTAAAATATTTTGATTTGTTTTGAGCTGTTT
>NC_042493.1:69792103-69866034 GCF_005508785.2 Acyrthosiphon pisum | reverse complement strand
TATTTTTTTAGAGTTACGTACACCAAAAACCAAAATCGATTTTGCGGAAAAATTCCCGTTTTTCCATTTTTTTTGAGAAATGAAATAGGACGTATATACAATATACTTAATATTCATACACACGAAAACACAAAATTCAAAATGATTGAATTCTTATATTTGATCATACAATTGTTTTATCATAATATTATGTTTTTTAATGGTAAAATCCGAGGCCCGCATACATAGATTGCGAGGCCCATCAGGCGGTGCCTTGCACCGCCTGCACCTGCGGTAGTTGCGGCACTGTATAGGTATTTTAAACCATGCTACAAACTTTGCCCAGTACCTTAAAGTATAGGTAGATAGTATAGTATAGTTAGGGTTAGGTACCTAACTTGGTAGTTTGTTCGTTCAATCATATAGAACAGTTAAGTCCCATCCAGTTTATTTCGATCATTTGACATAATTCGATGAATTAATTCATATTGTATTGTCAACTGTCGTAGTTTTAGTAACCATTATGCATTCGTTTAGTTGTATTATCTATGCAAATGTATATACCTATCTAATTGAAAGTATAGACCTTATAAGGTACAAGATAGAAAGACAAAACGCTAAACGGGGATTAAAAAAATCGATAATAATACATACCTATTATTATTTAACCACGGTCTTAGAATATGATGTGAATAGAACTAAAGTTTGTGATAATAATTATAACTACTATAATAATTATAGTTTTTACGTTTTTCAACATAAGATGAACTACCTATATTTTAAAGTAATTTATCGTCTATCAAAATTGTCATCAACAAATAATAAAATATAATCATTGTGTAATATGTCCTATATGTATACTAAGTGAATTATTACTATGTATAAATCACGTGGCTGAACTATTGAAATTCCATTATCTATATAGATTATAGATATCTACGTAGGTAATTATATTTTTTTATGTTTATAAAATAAAAATAGTTGTGACGTTGAATGTATATTTATGAATATATTTAACGAATAATGTTTATTATATAATGAAGTAGAAGTTTGTCCAATATAATCCAAATCAAATTCAATCCAGTTGCAGAACGTAGATTCGCGTCAAAATTCATATGAAGATTTCTTTTATTGCATTTCCCGAAAAAGTGAAAATTTAATTTGAGTGCATCTTATTTTCAATAATTTCTACTCGTATTTTGGCCATTAAAAATATTTGTTACCTATTAATAAATCACCTGCATGGTCATGTCCTTACACTGGAAGGTACCCTAAAACGTATACCGATTAAAATATACCGATTAATATACTTACTGATTTAGATTTTAGAAAATAATTTGTTATTATATATTATACCAATTTTAACTCTTTTTTTGTAACTATCTTTATTTTCTATGCGATTTTAAATCGTATGTTTCACAAGACCTGAAAAATCTAACACAAGGTCAAATATAGTACCTACCTATGTTAATTTCTTATTATAATTAAAAATCATTATTCGTTGGAATTTATCACATTTAATAATAGCTAAATAATATTTTATACATTTCCACTTGCCACACTTGTGACTTGTCAGTTGTCACTTATCAGTATAATGTAAAAGTATAAAACGTCTATGATGTTACGCCCATTACAGTGAAGACACAAATTAAAAAAATGACATCGGACAGTAACAAACTATAATAGATAGGTATAAGTATATTATGCATTATTCGTTAGACTTGAGACCCTGTCCCGATTGATTTCGTACCTTGTACCAACTTTAATTAAAATACCCATTGATACAATATTGTAATACAAAATAATTATAAATTATAATTTATAGGTACTTAGGTATTCCAGGGTACCTATGTTTAAATTAACGAACTAGAAGCCACAGATATATGTCTTAATATATATCATGCGATATGCCTATATGCAGATTGCAGGTCTTTATATATGTATGAGAAAATAACATTTTTTCAACCTGCTGAAATACAGAGAATATATGCATTTTGCATATTTTCAATGATTTTCCGGAAAATGTTCACTGATCTATCTAGTATAAGTACCGAAAGAAAACTACCGAGTGTATTATTCGATAATTATTCAAAAAAGTCACTCGGTTGTTTTTTAAACTATCGAATGACAATCGATTGCACAAACTATTCGGTAGTGCCCATCACTAGTATTTAGGCATAATAATATCGTGCATAAGATAATATTAAGATATGTGAAATTTCGGTAAAAAAACAATAGACGCTAAAAAGTATTGAAAAAATAATAATGATAAAATATTCAGCCTCTAGTGTTGTTCTATATTTTCATACTTAAAATTAAAAACAATTATTTTTATATTAAAAAAGCTGTCTTACTTAAACAAGTCTGAATATTAGCTGTAAAATAATCAGAATACATTTTGTATTATAATATTGTACTTAGCTAGACGGTTAGTCGTAAAGCGACTTGTTGCGAGCATGATAATGGTTTTGTTTGGAGTCTCTATATACTTTTAGTCTTGAGAAAATATTATATTATAATAATAATAATATAATAATATGAGGGTTAACACTTTATTTTTAAAACTACTTGTTAAACGTTTTATAGGACTGCATAACGTTACAAAAGAAATCAACTTCACGCTTGTAAGAAAACTCGTCTTGAATATTTTATTCAGAGAACAAGGGGAAGACCCGAATACGTTAACATGAGATAGATCACCATATTGTATTTATGTCAATCTTAATTTACAATGTGTTGCGTTCAAAGCTAACGCCTAACAATATAAATAACCGATAATGGATAACGGTTGGCACTTAAGAATAAATTAGGTATATTATTATGTGCGTATTGATAGAGTGTTACAGTCGAGTTCATACTATACCCAATATTAAAATAATCTTTTGTATCGTTGCATAAGCATATAATAATATCTTTTCATTGCAAAGGATCTCCAAACTTTCTAAGGACACGCTCGCTGGTGCACCTCAATACCACAAAGATTACTTCCGTATAGATTATATTATAGGTACCTATAGATTTATAAAATAATAATATATGTACCCTTACAGTCTCACAGTATAAATTATTTATTATAATTGTACACACGTTTTATGTGTAACCATATTGTAAGATTGATCATAATATTATATTACTATAATAGGTACAGTCGAGTCTTATCGATAACTAGAATCTCAGTGGGATTAATAAGAAATTTGACTCATGTAGTTTCGAGTTATATACCTACCTCAAATGTAAAACATATCAAAGGGCAAGAAAAAAATTCCAGTCATCGAGTTTTTTTATTTACCGAGGTTTGAGTTATCGAGACTAGACTAAGGTTGGCAGCGCGTACGCATGATTTTTTCATAGGAGTGAAAGGGATGCGTATAAATTATTACAACATTATCAATGGTGCCTCAGCCCAAAATTCACCATCAAGATTATACATCAAGGTATATCAAAATATAGTTTTCATTTTTTCTGAAATTTCAATACGATTATTATATTATAAAACAAATATCAACATAATTTTAACTAAAGGCATGAAATAAATATCAACAATCGTACTGGTAACTATAACGGACCGCGGACGGGCACAAGCACACAACGGCACAGCAAAATGAAAATATCAATATTTTAATAATATTTGAAGGTTTCCTATAAATATTTTGGACTAAATATTGTTGTACCATTTGGAAACCAAATTTTTGATATAATATATGCTTTCAAAATCACCCATATCAAATATAACGAGAAAGTATTGTACACCTAATTTTTAATCGTAAATTGCGCTAGATTTTCGAAAAACGAATAGGCACTCATTGAAAACTTTTTTTAATTATTATTTTCCTGAGCACGATACCGGAGTTTCCGGAGCTTCCACTTACACGGCATCTATATATTTAGGTGCTATATATATTATAATATATACTACCTATATGCATAATTATTAATTATACATAATATACCTATATTATTATTATCATAAAATTAGGTATGTTGTTCGGCAATAAATATAATATTATAAATCTACATATTATATAATATAATGGATGATGCCAGGATTATTAAATTTCCGGTCGTCAGTAGAAATAGATTGGTATTAAATATTTAAATTTTACAACAAATACATACACCCAGGTAGTTATTAAATTATTATGCATTTAAATCTCAGCTGAGTCAGCTGTATATTAGTCTCTTATTTTAATATTGTCCCATAACTTCCATAACGACTCGTGAGTCAAAACTATATTATAATATGTACTGTGAGATGCAATACAATAATATCCAACGTCTGACCAACGATTTCTCAGTCTAAGTTAGTGAGTAATTATATGTTTGTATTTGTTACTATACCTAATGTTAAAACAGTAGGATTAAATAAAATGCTAGTTTATACCTATTACCTAAAAAGTTGGTTTTTAAAGTTTTAAATATTTTCTCACATTAAATCATCTAAACTTAGATATATTATAATATAATATATTATTTTAGAAATTTGAATATTGGATAACATTGATAAATGATAATATAGTAAGATTACTAATTTTTCATTATACAATTATAATTATGCTACACATGACAGTTATAAGTACAATTATACAAAATAATTTATATGTAGGTACAAGTAATTGAATAATACTAAAGTTAATTAGCGAATTCAAAACGTCTTGGGGACGACCACGTCGGAGTCTGCGTGTTCTGGGATGGACATTCAGCCTGAAAAGTTGTGGATTGCTTGATTTTTGTAATTGACTTAAGAAGCTAACCGATAAGTTCTTGATATAGTTTAGCTGTAGATGGTATATAATAGCAGGTTGTGAGTGAATAACTCGTCGTATTATAATATTATGACTGAGTATCAGAATTTTGGGTGCAGAATGTAAATACTCAAATACATGGTAGGTATTATGGTAATAATATAGCTAGCCGACTTACCCATACGTACCTAATATTATATTACAAAGGTACCGTGGCGCGGTAACGAAACACTGTGCACAATAAGATTATACATTTATAATAATAAGTTTGAACTATTTTAACTATTTTAACTAGGTAATTAAGTGAATTTTAGTCTAAATTATATACATATAATTATATTATTAATGTAGGTACAATGGTACATACAATAATATATTAAATTACTTTTGATATCTATTAGGTAGGTACCTAAACCATTTTAACATGCCTACGTTTTTGCGTTTTCTCATAAAACAATATTTTATGGAAAGAAATTACAGCTAATTTTTTCCCACGTTCGGTTATTATGATTTTTAATGAATTCTCCATGGTTATTGGTTAAATAAAACACCAATAACATACTATTATCTACTCATTTTATCAATCAACACTAATTTTACCAGTAACACCTCTATAAGGACATTCTATCTAACTACCTATATACTTACCGATGCTGGATTATGACAATCCGGGAAATTCGATAAAAAAATGGCATTTACTCTTATCGAAAACTATTGGGCTGGAAATAATAATAGACACAATATCGTTTATGAAACGTTTACAAAGTATAGCAATAATGTTCATTCTAAAATAAGTTATTTTACGCAAATATTTTCACGACTATATAATCACTAAGTTTGGGTATAGGTATTAAGAATTTATAGGTACGCAATTGTAACGCACCCTTCTCTGTTTTACGTTATGGAATGTTTAGAAATCTAAAAAGGCCATTTCCCCACATCCCCCCTGTGTACAACCCAATGGTGTATTGTGTGTGATTGTGGTGGTGGGGTACGGTGTATACTCATTTCTCTTGTTTTTTTAAACGTAAACTCCCTAAATGTATACGATGATGCGCGGGTATATATTATATATAGGTACCTATACTATACATAGGCCGTCTGTCCACGTATAATTAATATTTTCAGTGACGTAGAAAATATTCTATAGGTACGTAATTATCAATTATCAGAGGTTATTTAGTAGTTACCAGGTCATTATCAACAATTATTTTTAGAACCAATTATACCTTCTATATACCTTATCCCATTTAAGGGGACCTATATTAAATTTTATGTAATTTTTTTGAATTTAAGTTTCCAAAAATCGAAAGTGCCATCTATGTGTGGCTCTTTCCTTTCACGTTTATCATTTGGTTTTTATGGTTTTTATTTGGAATAAAGTGGCGTTATCAAACCAATTTACAACAGGTTAATGAAGTTCAATAATAACAAATTAACAATATTATGTCTATTGCACTTTTTACTGCGTCAGATATCCTCTCCTCATCCACCTACCTGCATATTATAATAGTAAGTACTAAATATATAGGTAGGTACTAAGCAGTAAATAGTTGTAGTGATTTATTCATATACCTAGCATCAGAATAATTGTCAAATGTACTAACGTGTTCGTTGCAACACGGGATAACCACATTATAGTTTTATTCATATTATAATATCGCACCACCAGAACACCATAGGATGTAGTACCAAACTAAAAACAAATGTGTTTTGAACTTTTGAAGTAGGTAATCGAATTTTAACATGCATATAACCACGGGGGTTTGGGACTTAGAGCATTTGCTTTTTGTTTGGCTTGACATAAAACCCAACAGAGTGGTATGGAAATTTATGCCATGATAAATAAACGTCAAATAAACGATACCTACACGATAACTATTATGATATTAGTCGAATATCGGTCACGCTGTTCGTCGTGTTGTTTCAACGTTGTTTGTGTTCCTGTATTAATTTAATTTATACATTTACGATAGGACGAGATAAGTTGTACCTGATAGTGCAGTTTAAAAAATTTACATATCTGAATTACTTTATAATGGAAAAAAATGAAGATTTTGAGAGAAGAGCCGAATTTTTTAATTGAGTTTTTAAGTGATTTTTAAGCGCTTATTTAATGGTTTTTGTTGCTTTTAATCCCAAATCCTGTTCATAACACAAAAGGTGTTTTATGTTCAATCTTACAGTATGCTGTCGAGATACGACAGACATTAGTATATAAAAAACTGTATACTATAAAAATACAAAAGTGACAAGTGGAGTGTCAAGAACATATAACTCCAGAACTCCTAAACCACGACAAATCGTAGATTGTGAAATTCAAAACGAACAATATTATATTTTAATAAATACATTATAATGCAGCGTTCTGATGATACGAATCGGGTTGATTTTGTTTTCGATTTAACTATTTTAGTTAAATAGAGCCGAAGATTGCATCTTCATACCCATGAATCGTCTCACTCATATATATTATACTCTGCTTGAGTAGGTTTATTATGTTTTACCACGTTTACGGTCGACATTGGGATTTTCGACTTTTGCACAAAGTTTGCACTGTTGTTTTTCAGTAGGCACCTAGAGCGCGATTGACCATGACCAAATCGTGTATATATTATTATATAGACGAGTTTGTAAGTACATTTATTTTATTAATTTATTCTTCAAGAAGATAATGGGCTCCACTGAACATGTTCGAGGGTCTGTGTTATATATATATATATATATATATTATATCCGAATTGATAACTTCTCCGGAAGAATGACGGCTTAAAAGCATATATTATGCCCGGACCGGAATCGAATCCGATAGGGCCTCGATCGCGCCGACCGACCGCTTTTTCGGTGGACATATTATCACACTGATATATTGTTATATAATATAATATTATTATGTTGTGAGTCTTTATCGTCAATTTCCGAGTCGTTAGGCTCGTTGCGGTTTTTCTGTCTGAGTTTATTCGGGCAGCCAATGCATCTAAACTTGGCTGTATCATATATTTGTATATATTGTATAACACAATCTCGATTTATAATAACACATCGCTGAAACAACACTCATCTAATTACTAATCAAATAATTGTAGACATACAGTCTAAAACCAATAATATTATTTTTTTCAATCTATCGGAAGTAACAGCAAACCCTTCTAAAATTAAACGTGACAGCGATCGATTTAAACGTAATTTCAATGCGAAGGAACTAAATATTGAACTTATATGAGATTTTTTTTCAATCTTCTATATATTTGAATACGTCCATTAAAAATATCACTTTTACTGATTCGAAAATGTATCGGATGAATTCAAATAGTCAGTACATTTTTCATCAGATCGCGCCGTCAAACAACGTGAACAAATGTACAAATGTCAATATAGAAACAATATGATGAAAAAAAAATATAATTAAATTTGTTTAAGGTAACATAGTTATTATCAACAATTCTAAAAGGGTTTAAATCAAACTCTATTTACTGTGACAAGATACCATCAAAACGTTCGAGGTATCAATACTAAATTAAACAAATTCAATTTATTTATACATTGTCAACTTTGGATGTTTACTCTTTTACTGAAACGTGGCTCTCGTAGTCTCGTTGTCTCGTATACCTAATGTAAATTCTTCAGAACTTTGCTTTAAAAATTATAATCTTTTTCGATATTAGAAAAAAATATTTATACGAGACATTTTTCCAGAGGGGGCGGAGTATTCATTGTTGTAAATAATAAATTCCCATTGAAATTTGAAATTTAATGAGTTCAAATTTGAATTAGAATGAAATATTAATACGAAAAACTTAATAATTGTTTCTATTTCGTCAAATTAATGTTATAATTAGTTATGATAATATACCAAATCGCCCACCTCTAGATGTATTTTAAGGATATTTTAATGTTGTCAATGGACTTAATGTTTTTAGGCGAATTAAATTTAAAAATAACATTGTCTATCTCATCTAATTCAAATTCTTTTTTTTCATAAAATGTATTTACTTGATCTGCTCCTGTTTAATAACATTGTAACTCAAATGCAGTATTTTGTATTAGATATGTAAAATCAAATGTTTACTCCATTGATGTATTTTCAAGTCAGGTCCCTATTGTAGTATTGATTATGTTGATATTTATCACCCTCTACTAGAAATAAACTGTAAATATCTATTAATACTAACGAGATTGTAAATGCTAGGTCTAGAAAAGATTATTAAATATGAAATGAACAATCCAGATTTTGTTTCAATAAACTGGCTTAATTTATTTAATAGCTAGTAATGATATTTATATTTTGTATATTTTTTTTTCTATTAATATTTTTACTGCTAATAATTTTGTCTTTATATACTACTATTCTTATAAATTACCATCACCATGGGTGTTTAGTTGAACTAAATTTGAAAAAATTATGCGATTTATCATTTTTAGGGTAGAATTTTCTTATCACGTCAGATTATATTTGTACTAAGATTTAAAGTAAGTATAATGTAATATTTTACACAAATTATTATTTTAATAGACATGGGTATAAATCATATTATTTTCTTTAAATCCATGCTATTTATGTGTAATGTAGGTAGAGATCGGTGATTCATTGGGGCTATGTATAAGAATATTATGATGACTAATACGCATTATGGTAATTGTGCAGTGGGTTATTGTAAATGTGTAACAAGTATATTATTAGTGTATGCTGAATATGCGTTTTAAACATATCTTTATGTCTATTTGAAATCATTTTCCCCACATTTTCGATTTTATTCCTATAAATAGTTCTAAGAAAAGATAATTGGAAAAAATAATAGAAATTTAAAAATCGGTAAATTGAACAAGAGAATTTAAAACATTAAACATACCTAATTAATATGTGCGAGAGGCTATTTAAAGTAGACTTTTTCATCAATCAAAGTGATAAATTTAAATATGTCGAATCGTTCAGTTGCGTGTAAACAAATACAGTCAGTTACTAAATAATATAATATACTGAGTATGAATATTATAAGGGAGACCAGCTAGGAAAACATTTTTCCCGTAACTTTTATGTTTTTTGATTACTTTTGTAAATAAATTGAACACCTATAATACCGTAGCATGTGGAGGTTAGCAATGACTCAAACAGTTCGAGAACTTGAATGATGGAAAATTATATTTTCTGTTGATAAAATATATTTTTTTCGAATTTCTTTTTGTGCCCCCAGTGTTATCATCGATGAGCCTGTCTGCTTGGTAGGTCTTCTGCCGGGTCACGATAAGTGTGTGTGTGTATTTAACAGCTGCTGAAGTATTGCGAACGATACTTCTTCACTGTCACAGTGTCACGAGTAAGGCTTCGGTACATATATATACATATTACATACCATACACTAGACACACGGAGATAATACAATTTGTCATTTTGGTAATAAAATCGTGAGGATACATTTCATTTAAGTTTTATACGACATGTGTACTCGAGAATCGAGATCGTCAATATAATATAACTTTTAATATATATATGCTTTGATATTTTTAATAAGTTATATATAAAGTTATGAGTAGGTATAACCTAAAGAAGTATAAACGTTAATTTAATAAATGTAATTGCATTAAATTAAATTTGTACAAAATATGATTATAATTTTTAATGATTTGTTTAGATATTTTTTTTATATTTTGTTTGTCGCTGTAGGTAGAGCTGGATTAAGAATCCGAGCCGCCCAGGAGCAATGTATAATATTTGATACCCCTTATCAAGGAAAAATTAAAACAACTTATATTTTATGTATAATACTATATGAATACCTACGTCTAAGATGCCGCTCTATAAATTTGCCTCCCCTTTGGCACGACTCCGACAAATTCTACGGGATACCTGATATGATAAGTATAGGTAATTTGTAATAAAAAAAAAAATTCAATATGCAGAGCGGTTGGTGCTTCAGCTTCCAATCACCCCTTAAATCCGCCACTGGATGTATTTAACGAATACGTATAGATGTAGGTAGGTACCTAAAATATGAGTTAATATACTTACTCCATACTTACTTCTTATTACGTTACAATCGCAAAAATCATATGCAGATCATAACTTATAAGTAGACAAGTAGTAATACATGCCTATAGGTGGTACCTATATACCTAATAATATTATGTTCAGTGTGCACAAACAAAATATATACAGTATTAAAATTATATGGCAAAGTATGGTTTTATAATCAAACAACATAATATGCAATAGCTGCAATTTAATCTCAAAAAGGAACTTCAAAAGGCTTTCAACCTTTTTTTTGACTCGCAACCCACATTTGTGATTAAATTATTTTGCGACCCTTGTCGGGCTTGATTGGGGGAAAAAAACATCGACCATGAACTTGGAAGCAATATAATGGAATACTGTTTTTTTAGTATAAATAGTATTTACCATTCGGCTATTTGATAATATATAATAATACCACTTCGATTGCGATTAGAGTGGAATAAAAATGAATAAGTAAACATTTCACGTTATTACACCGTAATAATAAACCGTATATAATAAATATTATATTATACACACATATGTACTCAATATGTTCATATTTTTATTTAAAGATTTAAAAATATTTGAATTTATGCAGAATGTACCTACCCATTATACATGTAATATGTAAAAAAGGTGGGTAAGTGGATGTCGCTCTGCTGTACAGTAGGTTACCAGTGGGTCACTGTATAATGAATAGTATTAAATTTGAATTCAATGATATAATATCACTGTACAAGAAAAACGATTCTGAGCGGAGACGGTTTGTCAGTCTAGGTATTAGACATACCTATTATAGGTATACTTATCCATAGTAATAAAAAAAAATTGACCTATAATAGGTATTAATAATAAATTCCAAATTAATCATATCACAATATCCATTAGGTAACGCGTTATAGGTACATCAACAATAAACCGTGGTACTATCATAGATATATAATAGTATACTTTAGAAGTTTCAAGTACCCACAAATAATATTATACAATCATTACAATCACAACAAAATAACTAAAATAGTTATTCCAGGTTTTTTAATATGTAATTTTGTCCAAATTTGAACTTAAAGTTACTATAAAAATAAACTGTGCTTATGCATTTCTTAGAATTTTTGGTAACAGAATTAAATATTTACGTGGAATCTTGTTTTAAAATTTCAATCCTTAGATATAAAAGTTGAACATTTTATAAATTTTTAACTACAAAATAATTATTCAATTTTAAATTTGATAAATTTTGTCAACATTTTAACTTCAAATGCTTATAAAAAAAATGTGTAATATATATATATAAATTTTTAATATTTTTCAAATGTCATTGTAACAATATAGTAGGAGCCTTGTATTAAATTTTCAAGTATTTTTACTCAACAAATAAAGTTTTATTGACATTCATAGAAAAAAAAACTAATTAAATTTGGAAACTGAAATTGTCTGTAAACAGCTCAAAACAAATCAAAATATTTTGAAAATTTTATCATGTATAGAAAATAGAAATATAAACAACCAGTGAAAATTTTATGTATCTACAGTCGTTCGTTTTAAAGTTACACCAAAAACCAAAATCAATTTTCTGGAAACAGATTTTGCGTAAAAATTCCCGTTTTTCCTTAATTTTTCTTCTGTTTTTCACCGCGCTTTTGAAAACTATTGGAAAAATTTTACTTTTGACCCCCCAAAATACCAACTAGATTCACTTTCCTATCAGAAAAAGTACTGTTGAAGAAAATCCAAGCACTTTTACTGTCCCAAAAGGTGATGACAGACACAAAAAAAAAAAAAAAAAAACACACATCATTGTAAAGTCAATACATTCATCGTTCCACTCAGAATCTAAAATTATATTGCGGCTTATTGATTGTTAGGCGATTGAAGGCCACTATGGAGCGTCATCATAATACATATTTAGTACCTACTAACGATCTCAACGGTATTGGATTTTTGTATTTTATAAACCGTTCATTTGCGCGATTCCACATGCCAATAATGAGGCTTTTTTTGCATTTATTTCAACTACTGAATTCAACAAATTATAATAGTCCAATATTTATTCAATTACATAATGCGTGAATTAATAACATTTGACGCACACAAATTTACCGCCCGAATAGAAAATATGAAAATAAAATAAATTTAATAATAATAATAATTATATAATTTAAGAACTCCATGACGAAAATTGTATGCATGGATATGTACGTTGAAATCACGTTTTCACACTAAATCAAAATATTAGGTAGGTACTATTAGGATTATACTATGTAATATTATACAGATTTGAAATTTTAATATAGTATTTGTACATACTTCACTCGGTAAAATGTAATTACTAATTGTAATTTTTTTGTTTTACATAATATGTGTATAGATGATATGCTGATATATAGGTTGAGACACGATTGAGCATAAAATGTCTCTTTTGCGACACGATTGAGCATAAATCGACGGCGTATCAAAGGAAATTGAAATACAAAAGAAAACCAACACGATTGAGCATAAAAAACTCTGCAACGTTGCCATTTCAATTTTGAACTGTATTATGCAAAAATATTTATTTAAATAATTATAATGATTCAAAATATAACATGGCAAAAAAATATCATATTTTCATAGTCAATATGTAATATACCTAGTCACATTATTCAAAATATGTATAAATCAATAATAGTCTCAATAGAAGTCATATTATAATACAGTATATAGATCTTTTTGCTAAAAATTAAATAATTATAATAATAATAATAGTTATGACTTATGAAAATAATAAATCAAAATATTTATAAGTCAATAATAGTAGTCCGGAATAGTACTCTGGAACAAATTTATTAATTGATAACATTGCCGATAAAGCTGAGGGGCTCGGCTCACGGATCGCATCAGATATCATAATAATTGGTTATACGTGAAAATAATAAATTACAACATTTTGGCAACATCGCATAAAATATTCTATGCTCAATCGTGCTTTACCGGATGTATATTATATTATAATTGTATGTGCAATCTGCATTTCGTGAACTACGCAGACAACTGTTAAAGCCCATTCATTTTTTTTTTGTTTTTAGAAAATTCACTAATATAATGAAAAAGTTTTAAGAATTTACAACAATAAATTATTATTATAATTTATATTGGTTATTAAATTTAATAAAGACAGATTATATAGATATATATAGGAGTAGTGTGGGTATAGTTGTATACATTAACGCCAGTCGTTGTAGTTTATTTTATCAAGTAAAATATTATAAATTTAAATAAAATTCGTGGTCTAAATGAAAATAAAACCATTTTGCAAAATTAAACTATAATATTATATTTTGTACAAATATATAATAATATCATACTGAGTTATTATTATTATTTTTTTAAAAACAAACATGCAGCAGACTATACCTCGGGGAATGATTATAATAAATAATAATATTTTTTTTATTTTTTTTTTTATGAAATTGTAACAGTACACAACTCCGGGGCTTAGATCTCGAATGGATGAAACGCAATATCATTGTCTTCAAATACTTAAAGGCACAACAGTGGTCTACCCGACTCCTGTAAAAGCTGCAGTAATATGCTGTAGAACGTTTTAAAAACTATATATATTTATATAATTTATATAATATATATGTAATGTACATTACACATGTATTATGTATTTTAATGTATGAAATATTATTCAACACGACGTAATTTGAACTATATGATTAAACTACGATGAATGTCTTACGACATTAAGTAATTTAAACGTATTTATTTATACATACCAGCTATTATATTATATTATTATATCAACATTTTGCACATTATAATTTAGCGACGAGAGAATGGGAGAAACAAAATATTTATTAAAATTGTTACCTATTATTTATTACTATACTTTGAATAGGTACTTGCGTAATAAATCATTTTTTTATTTAACAAGTATACAAATAATGAAATAAATAATAATTATCTATACATTAACCCACATAAATTAACAAAAATTTCATATTTTTATATGTTTGTTATTAAATATATCAAATATCTAGCTAGAAGATTATCAAATGGCATTTTTAATTAAACTTTATATATTTCCAAGATTTGGTGTAGGACGGTTGATATTTAATAACACGTATAAATATTAAATAATATTATTATGTACTTCCTCATATAAGTCTTTAAAAATAAATCACTATAATCGTATGTAGTTATTAAAAAAATACTAAAAAACATATCAAAACCATAATTAAAAAGTCTTTCTACAATAGGATATTTTATGTAAGTACTAATAACTAATTTTATAAACATAGAACCAAATAACTGTTTAATAGTGTAGCAAATATTATTAGGTTTTTTACCGAAATAGATGGCTACTAGTAGGATAAATATATTAATTGTATCGATTATAACTAATATAATTACTGTTTCATTCTTACTAATAACTACCTATACCTATTATGTATCAAATAATATAGCCAAAAAATCATAGTTCATTAGTTGTCGATATTATGGTTGATACTTGATACTCGCATCAAATTGAAATTCACTTAACACATTCAAACAAAATAATGAAAATTTAAAATGGTGTATATCATAATATAATAAATTAATATAATCATCAGACTATTACCATTAACATAGGGAATTAATTTTATGTCACATGTACTGTAGGTATGTATTATCTCATTACCTCATTATGTATACTTATCTTTGGATATTTTTTGAAGAAAATTGATCTCCGATTTAAATAGAATTACGCAATCGATAATTGGTTGTTATTCCATGCAAAAATAATTTTTATTTTCAACTAAGTATTGTTATTTGTTTCTCAGCATCTCATCTTAAGTTAGCATGTAAACTACTATAGTATATTTGAATATTAGGCTGATGACACTATGACAGGCAATAGCCTGTCAAGAATAATTTATAATGATTTATTAACATTTTTATTAGTTTTCTAAAAAAAACCCACAAATAAATATATCCATACAAATCTGTATATTATGTTAAAACAGAATTGACTTTCGATTTTCAAATGGCAATGTGGATTATATGGTTGTAAATTATAATGATTGTTTTAAATTAACCTATAAGCCTTATAGTATAAGGAATTATTCTTCTAAAAATGTGATGATGCCTCAAAATATAGGTAAGTATTGGATTTAATTCCAATATGAAAAAAATATATAAACTTCAATTTTTTTGTTTACGAAAAATAAAACAAAAATTGCTAATATTTTATATGGTCATCTATGTCCTGGTTTATTTGCGTTATTAAAGAAAAAAGTTTTCTGTGTCTTAACATTTTTTATTAGACAATTTTCCAGCTTTATAATTGAATGTTTACCACGGATATTGTGTAGGTATGCATATTATCATTATTAGGACAATATTAAGGAATTAAAAATATTTAAACATACTATTTATTAACTATTATGTATAATGTATATATTCAGTAGTTATAAATTATAATTATTAGGTAAATAAAGATAATATAATATTAAGTATTTGAAGTGTATATGAGAATAAAATATGTGATAATAATATAAACAAATAAAAAATACAAGTAAGAATAATTATCTATATAAAGTAATAATATAAACAAGGGCGTCATTCCAGTTGGGCTCCAGGTTTTAAGTAGACCGATTTTCATATCCGACCAGGACATTTTTAAAAATATAAATTATTTCCTTTTCTCTTATAACATATAATCACTGGTCGTGTCTAGAATGACTAGAAAAGCCGTTACTATTATTAATTATATTTTTTCTCGTACACAATAGCGGCGCTTCTTTCTACTTTCTAGCGTGTCTTGATGAAAAAAACAAAAATTGATTTTTGAATATTTATGCTAAATAAATAATAATACGATAGATTTGACAATAGGTAGCGTTTAGTAATTAAATTTTTTTTTTAATGAACATTGTATATTATAATGTAAGTTTTAAATCGTCAGACCATTATTTAGGTACGTATTTGGTTGATTTGTCGAAGAACTTTTTGAAATGTGTGGTGCCTCCGACTCACTCTGCGAATGACGCCCCTAAAATGCAAACAACTACGAGAATACCTATAAGTCATCTAAGCATAACCACGTGTGAACATAGTGGTAATTAGATCATGACGATGTATGTGACGTTTTCTTTTCCGGCTAAAAACAAACAACAAACAAAATTAAAACCAAACGAAAAACATTGGTGATTATTTATTCATTATGAATGATATAATATTTAAAAGTAATATGACCATGGTGGTGATTTTATCAGACATTTTCGCACTTATCAACAACGTCTATACGCAATGTAATACTTATCTACCGACACGCGGCAATTATATGTATAATTGGCTAGGCAATTTCATATTTGACTAGTCATTATTAATTAATTAAACAGCGAGTTGCGTGGCTACATTTTTTAAATCATCAGCATTGGCCTGGCATTATTGACTAATGCTTTTAGCCATCATCAATATAGTTCCTATATTATACAATTTGCATGATATTAAGAATACCTATAATGATGGTTATATAATATTAAGTATCATAGTTATATAATATTTTCAACTTTAACTTTGACGACAATGGGAATCATAAAGTCTACCGGTGGCTGTGTGAAATCTTTTTATTTTACAACGGCACTCTTCGAAAACCCGTGCGAGAATAAAATGTATCCTAAGGTGTGTAAGGAGGTATTAGATGAAATAGTAAAATATAATAAAATTAAAAACAAAATAAATTGACTTAACCTACTTCTAAAAATAAAAAATGAATTCGTTAATTTCACGTTAATTAAAAAAGAAATTTAGTAAGTTAACAGTTAAGCTAATGAAAACCCAAAAGTAACTAGTTAAGTTAAAAAGTCAAAATTAAATTAACTTTTTAATTTAACGTTAACTTTTTAACTCGTTAATGCTCTGCAGCCTTGGTCTTTACCTACTGGCTACTCCGTACGCTGGCAGACCCGGCCGCGCTTCCAAATGACAAAATATGGCAGAATATAATTTTTCACTGTGGTAATTAATTTTGTACTTTTTTTGTCCGCGTCGACTTAAACGTTTATATTTAATTTGTATTATTAGTCTATGTTTATAGTCTATAATGATATTATATCTGTGTATATAGTCTATAATAATAAAATGTAGGTACTGTCGACCGTCGACGTAGGCTGATCGCGCAGCTACGCGCTCTAATAATGGAATGACCATTAATTATTTTACGCCATGTAGGTATGGTTTTATTTTTTGTTTTTCATTCCTTCGAACGTGGCCATAACCACAACTATATCATAAACAAATTATGTGAAATAAAAATGTTTTCTTAACTTCTAACATCAAGCATTAAATAAAGATTCACAAAAAAAATACGCCCACTAAAATTTTACGCCCGGGGATCAATCTTCGGCTTCTCCCCTCTCCCCTTAGTTCCGCCACTAATATAATATTAATAGTATTATAGTTTTATAATATTTTGACAGCAATCGGAGTCAAAAAAGTCTACCTAGCTGCCTGGCATTTTTATTTTACAATGACACTTTTCGGAAACCCTTGCGAGAATAAAATGTATTCAAAAGGGAGTAAGTAGAAAACGTCGGTATAAACCGAACAGGAAACGGTGTCTAAAAAGCCGGTGCGGCCGACGAACCGAGCCTGCAGGCCTACATTATATTATTATTGGCAGATATCCTCAAAACGAGTTAAGTAATGACACGTCGCACGCGAATAAGACAAAGGGCGGGCGGACGATAAAATATATGTACGCCATAATAATATAATACAACTGCGCCGAGGCGTTCAATAGGTACAATAGTCAATAATATGAGATAATATCACAACATCATAACCTATAATCTATAATCAATACGATATTTTTATGTTTTATAATAAATACAAGGCCTGGACTGCATTGGTTATTTAACACTATTAGTGTGTTACATATAGGCTTTTTGTCCATATTACAAAATATGAGTTTTTTACTCATCAAAACTAAGACCATAATTGCATTTGTGATAATTATCAACGTTTCATTAGAAAGCATCAAAACCCCCACACAAACAACGAAATAACCAACGATATCACCCACCTCCTCCACACCACATATCAACATATTAAATACTAACATGGAAACCTAACCACGTCGGAATAGAGGGGAATGAACGAGCAGACGCACAGCAACAAAACAAACAACGACTAACAAAACCATCGAAACGTTTTAGTTTTTTCCAAAGATGACCTCAAAAGAGCAGCTATAATAATACTATAACCGACGCATGGCGTATGAAATGGCACTCACCGAGGGACAATAAATTAAGAGAAATAAAACATAGGTACCAAAGATAGACCCAATAAATTTAACTAGAAAACAGGACATTATATAATACTGACGCGCCTAAGGATAGGACACACCTGGCATACCCATATAAACATCTCATGATGGATAAAACAGAGCCCGTACCATACACTACTTGCGGTTCTGAAATATCCATAAAACATCTACCTACTACTAGAATGTAGAATCAGTTTAATGAAGAAAGATCAAAATACAACATTCCAAATATCCTCTCCGAATGACTAAACAATGACCCTCTAAACCTACTAGGTAACCTACTAAAATTTATAATTTATATTTAAGTAGGTGGTACTATCCCAGACAGCAATTTTTTGTTTATAACATTATTATACACAAATTATGTACATATTATAAGGATATAGAACATTTTTTGGGCTTTCGTTAGCAGATTATCTGTTTTGTATTTGAGTATTTCATATCATATTATGATATTCTATATGTATTAATTGTATCTACAAGAGATGGGTTCCGGTCTTCCGGAGAGATGGTGAGGAAAGTAATATTATAAAATATGGAGTGAATTTCGAATAATTCAAATACAAAATCATAGTACGCTAGTTGATATTTTTCCTGTACAAGAAAAATCTATGAACCTTATAAATGAATGTTATATTCATATAACTATGAATGTTTTTGTTAATTAATAAGTATAACTATGACAACGAAACCATAGCGAAAAATCGGTCAGAAACAAATAAACTTTGTATCCAGCCTACAAACATATTATTTATGTTAAAAAATATTTTCACAAGCGTTGAAAAATCTGAGCTCAGTCGTGTATTGATTTGGTTTGAAGAAAAACTATGTTTATCAAACTTTTTGAACACACTGTATACAATATAATACAATATATATATACCTATTATCATTATAATGTACCTATGTTTGATGGTGGTTGGCGCCGGTATTCGGAGAAACTTTAGGATCGTCGGGAGTTGTTGTAGTCATTTTATAATGCATTATAATAATAATGTCGTGTACGCTTGCTCGCATCGCGTACGCACAAACCAGTCGACCGTTAAACGCAAAATTAACACCGCGAACGTAAAACAAATTGTTTTTCATACATAGGTGCCCGACCGACCGTCTATAGGTACTACGTAGGTGACACTATATTATGGTGAAGAGGTTAGTTAAAGCCTCCCAGTTTTTCAATTAGTCCTCTCCCGCCCTATAGTTTTTATGCCCAAGTATAAAATATTAATAAACTTTATCTGCGGGATTTTAAACATTATAATATTATGTTTTTGTGGCAATTCTCATACGGATAAACCATTTTGTGTTATAAAAAATTTAGAGGTATATACCTATAGGTACTTGCAGCATACGTGTGGTATATCTATATAATTACGTTAGGTTATGATATAGTGTTTATCGTTTCATCGAATTCAATTTGATATCCTTACCTACTTAGTTATAATACGTATGATTATTTCTAAAAACTTTTTTTTTTAATAACTAAAAAATTAATATAGGCCTACTATAAACCTTTACTACCTACCTATAAAATTAACCTACCTATAGATACTAACGCAATCGACATAATGTATTAATAAAGAATCGATACCTATTAAAATATTATAACAATATTATTATAGACCTATATAAATATGAATTTAAGCACACCTCATTGAATTTTCGATGCGAAATTTTGTTTTGGGCCATGGCACTCCTTCGTCTCAACCGTTTTGAACTAAATCTTGGTACGAGATTTCGCACTATTATAGAGTACCTACAATCAAGGCTGGGCAAGTTAATGATTTTTTTTAACTCAGTTAAGTTAAGTTAATATGCACCAATAATAAAAAGTTAAAAGTTAAAAGTTAATTTAACTATAGGTTAACTCAGTTAAGTTAAAAGTTAATACACACTTTTCGTTAACTTTTTATTAAGTTAAAAAAAAGTTAATTTGTTTATACAACGCTAACGTACTTAATTTTTTTCCAACCCAAAACTAAATTATAGATTATAGTGTTTATATTTTATACAGTGTTTCCATATTAGTTAAATTCAAATTATATACATTTTTTACTTTAAACAATTCACGGTAAATATTTTTTGACATGGAAATGAAATATACTGAAGTAGTGAAATATGATAAAATTAAAAACAAAATAAATTAACTTAACTTACTTCTTGAAATGAAAAATTAACTCGTTAATTTCACGTTAGTTAAAAAAGAAATTTAGTAAGTTAACAGTTAAGTTAATGAAAAGCCAAAATTAACTAGTTAAGTTAAAAAGTTAATATAAAATTAACTTATTAACTTAACTTTAACTTTTTAACTCGTTAATGCCCAGCCTTGCCTACAATTAGCATATTATCGATAGGTCAACAGAGGCCTATAACAATTCTTATTACCCTAAAGTCTGAAATGTCGAAATTGTTAAGCAGCGGCTACGGAGCGATAGCAACACAATAATGATGTATAATATTTGCTTGCCCACGCACTAGCTCCGTCAAAATATTATATGTCGTGTCGTAAGAGCAACATTTCAGTATTTTTCGAACGCAGAAACGCTGCTTATATTTAGCACGTTCACTATTAATTAAAGCTGTTATACGTACCTAGGTATAATACCTATATAATGCTATAGCGCCAACGAGTAGCCACGCCCGAGAAATGTGTTTGACAAAAAAGGTTAATAACGTTTTTTAAATAATATAGTAAAGTTATAAACTTAAAAAAGGTATCTCGAACAATCTTAATGCGTGGAAAACGAAATAATAAGATTTTAAATATGTCGTATAAATGTATAATGAACTCAAATGCTATCTGTTCTAGTTACAACATTTTTAGTACATTTTTTTTATTATATTAATTATTATTAGGGTTATTATTATCGTGACTCGTGAGTAGAAATTATAGGTGATATTTTGAACTGTCTATAACAAATCTCCAAATATAAGATAATGGACGTTCCCTTAAACTTACATTTTGAATAATAATCTAAAATAATACAGTTTTCCGTTATATATAGGTACGGTTTATACCGTATTTTACTTTAAGCATGCATTATTTTTTAAGGTGCTAATGGTAATAAATAGGTATTTAATTTATTTATGCATTGAATAATACCAAATATTTTAAAAACTCAAAATATTATTTCATAGTTGAAAATCTATCTAAGGGCAATCAAAAAAACGACATTTTACATTTTCTTTAAAATTAGTGTTTAAGTATTGTAATTTGTGCATTACACAGTCTGAATTAAAATCAAAAATTCTTCCGTTCCATTGAAAAAAACCAGACAATGTTGTTCATGGTTTGAATCTTACTGATAAAGTACTTACTACTTTGTCATGAACTAAACGTATAGCTGTAAGAAATAGTATTTAATGAATTTTCCAGAGATATGAAAAGTCAGGGAAAACATCGTATTGTCTTAGCAAATCTGTGATAAAAAAAAACTCATTAGGTTACAAACATCATATTACATATGTCGTAGACCGAAGTCATTTTTAACATATATCACAGGTAGTTATATAGGTGATATATTTTTATAAATTATAATTTATACCAGACACAATCCTACTATTTTTGAAATTAATGCTAAAATAAGTTATTGAAACTCAGGTTATTTTATTTTAATGATTTTAATGTCACATACTCTTTTTTATATTTATTCAGATTTACCGCAAGTATTCTTCTGTTTTATGAAAATTATTGGATAGTTGGACATAAGTAGGTACCCTTAAAACGACTATTTTAAATGTCTATGCGTTAGATTAAGATAAAGTGAAAATTCACTTCAGCCTGTTAAATTGATTGAAAACCGTTATATAAACCCATTATCCATATTTCCAATAAAATCATTATGATAAAAATTAGAGATTGCCTTTGGCAGAGAGTAGGTGTAAGTACGTTTATATGTATATAGTGTATTTTATATTATATTATATATAGTATAAAATGTGCTTTTGAAGCCTACTCATAGCTATGCAAGATGATGCCGTAGGACATAATAAATCTGGCTAAGCACTCGAATCCAAAATCAAGTAGGTACTCACCACGTATTTATTGTCATTCGATTATCAGATTTATAAATTAATATAATATGCGTACCATTGTCGCTTTGAATTATCTTGAGGTTTATTCGATACAGTAAGGCAATAGACATCACTTATATTATATTAGGTATTACCTACGTATCAATATTATACTAAACTGTCATATTAATATACGAATACATTCAGTATATAGATACCTATACAGTATACATATACTCACTGTTATTATTTGACATTAAGAATTTGAATACCTACCAATTGGAAATTACTAATTATTAATTCTGATTTAGAATATTTACATAAATAAGATTTATAATATAGTACCTACCTACATTGTTTATCTGATAATCTCGAATGTCTTAGGGGACTCCACTCTACTGTTTTTTGGAGCAAAATAGACCTCCAACTTAATTTTCACTTCAATAATAATTTTGAAAACATATTTGAATTTATTATGAAGTCTATTTCGAATTCTTCGAGTCAGAGTTATAAAAAATAATTTTTAAGTGATTTTTATTCCATTTAAATTCAAATATGTTTTCAAAATTATTATCAGAGTAAAACTCAAGTCAGAACGTTGGAACACGTATAAGTGTATTTTTCTCCTAAAAAAACTGTAGTTTGGAATCCTTTTAAGTGACTATATGGCAAACATTTACATTTTACAATGTTTTTTATATTGTTGATTATAGTGTAACAAAAAATACTTAGTCATATTTAATTAAAAACTCATGATTAAGTATACAATATTAATTTTCAAAAAGATTAATTATATGAACCAAGTATCGGCTTAAAATAATATACTTTTTCAATTATATACATTACCGACAACATTTATATCATAATAATAATATATTCATATATTTTGTAAGAAAATAGTGCAAATGGTTATTTTTTTAACAAAATATATTATATAAGACATAATATTATGTATAATTATTGTTTTTTAATATATTGAAATTCTGTGCATACTTATACAGTTATACGATATAAAGTTATGATGTATATGATGATATATCTTGAATAAGAATGCGATTTTAATTATAATATTAATTGACAATTATATGGTTTGTAATATATCTTTTCTATTAAGTGACAATTAGTGTATAACAATAATGTCAAAATGATCAGCTCGCATAACAATATTCTGAAATGTCGAGAGCGTATATCGTAATATTTCTATTGCATTTCATGTGATTTTACATCACGCGCAGTATACTTGTTTGTATCCCTTTTATATAACGGCTAATTGAAATCGAAAACAAATAGTATTTTATATGTATTTATTTTTCATGATAACAATTGGAGAAATGTCGAAGAAACCGCAATATCAGCTTGCAGAACACGGAAATGGCGTCTGGATGTGTTATATTCGTGTACAATTAGTTAATAAGAAGTTTTATTGAATTCACCCTTCTTGGAATAAATTAATTCGACGCGTATTTTTGTGCCCCCTACCCCACAAGGCGAGTCTATATCTACTCTATAATTTGCAATGTTCCACTCCCTCGAGCATAACACTATATATAACGCAGACAAATGACGATGTAAAAAAAATAATTTCAACGCATGCTTATTTTACAGTTTTTCACCCCTTGCACACGCCTCTCTATCTTTATACATAGGATCTATACTGCAACGACGTCACGAACAAATTTCAAAACATTTTTTTTTTCAAATATCATCGGACACCGCACAATTTTATAAAACTTTCTGGGAATTTGACGACGCCGTGTCAATGGAAAGCCCCTTCACTCGAGCCGTCCCTTGTGACTTATATTTTATATTATGCATATTGTATTTATTGTGTACAGATTTTCCGTTAATTTTGAGCGTCTATCTCTGTTTTCTGTGTTTAATATAGCTGTACATACTCTAACTACAATCTAGAGTTCCACGGAACAATACGAATTGTACGAGTATATAGGTAGACGGCCATTATATAAAACATCTGCTTTGTAAAAAAAAAAATTATTGTAAGTTATTTGCGTTCGTTAAATTATTACTCAAAGGCTAATATTATATAAGCTTAAATTACTAACAATAATGAAAATAGAAAAAAATGTTGTTTTTTTTTGTATATGAAATTTGAGTTGGGTAACAAATAACAATCATGGTAATTATTATAATATTATGATAAGATGTCACGATAAATAATAATTAATAAAGCCATTATTATATTTATCTATGAATGTTGTTAAAAGTTGATATCTGTATTAGTGCGCTTAACCATTAATGTAATGGCAGCTATTTTATGGTTATAACCTCGCGTGCGGAATACCTATATGTACCTATACCATTTAAGTATACGCCTAGATAGGTACAGCTTTTCAACATGTAATAAAAAAAATATAATTAAACAAGTCGTAAGTATGCGAATAATATAATTATGAACGGTATTGTGATTTTCATTTATATGTTATATAGTGAGTAGTGACCGACGTCCGTAGGTTACATAACGGGTCCATTATATTATATTATTATTATGTCTTATGCGATAAACACACATACTTAGCTACTCTTATAGACGCTATCGTATTATATTATTTTATTTACGATTAAAACATAATACATTCCTACCGAAACGTGTCATTGTGCCACCAAATAAATAGGTAATAAAAATCCTATATTAGCAGTGTCGAAGAACAAAAAAAAAATTGATATCCGATCGTCAATAACATCCCGTTTAACGGTCCAGCTCCGCATGCTTAGGTAAGGAGTATTACAATTACCCACCTATATAATATATTATAATTATTAAATTTGTATGCAGGTATATTGTTAGGTATACGTGATTTGGCAGTTTCCGAAACGTAAGACGAATAAAATAACTTCACAATATTACACGACAGTGATACCTATTGCGTCGGTGTGTTGATATGTTGTGTGTAGCAGAAAATAACCGATAAAATATCATAATAATAGTCTAATAAAAAATGTTTAAAAACCACTTACTTTTGAGTGCATGACGAGGAACGGCAGTTCAGCGGTTAGCTCGCCACCCAGTGCGCCCAAGTACAGCTTGACCTTGACCGAATATGATACGATAATACCGAACACGTCTTTGATGTCAGAACTCGATATTCTGCAATCATTATAACATTACGTGGTACGTTCCTATATTTACATACATATAACGTTTATATATATATAAAGGTACTTGTATATTATGCATAGGTATATATTTAGTTTAGGAGGTACTTTAATAATGGTGAATTGGTGAAAATTATAGATAGTAATAGCAACGCACACGTAACCTATTACGACACAAATCGACACAAGTCGGTGTAAGCACTGTCGCACTTGCGAAGAGTAATATTTTACTGTGTGTTGTAAATGTAATATATATGTGCACTTGAAAAACAAGACGGATTTCACGAGGGCACCCAACGTAAAATGCTGGGCCTCTGTGTTAAGTGTTATTTTCGGGTGCTATATAATACTATGTAAGTAAATTGTACATATTATTAATAAATGCCACCAAACTTGCCACCGCGAGTTTGAAGTTATTAATACATCTGCACGAACAAGATACGATATATGTTTAGAATAATATATAATATTATAATATTATATTATTGGGTACCTATTATGATTTTTATTGCTATCGTATTTTAGGTGTAAATCAAGTAAGGGCGCGCTGTGTGTGGGGTGTGTGCTCATCTCGGTATATAAAATATTAGTGACGTGAAGTGACGGTTGCAGGACACACACATATTTATCTTGGCAGGAGTATTTTCGACAATATCGATTTCGTTTACGATATAACAAATTTATAACATTTTCAATTTTATTAGCTATAAGGCTTGAAAATGTAATACAAGGTTTATCATAACTTTTTCTTAAAGGAACCTATAAATCTCAAAAATACTAAATCACAGTTTTTTTTAAATATACATTTCAACTTTCAAGTTCAAATATCAGTGAAATTAAATGGTCTTTCAAATGAAAGAACCGATTTCGTTATTTTTTTGTGATTCAAAAAATTATTATTCGTAGGAACTTAAGTTGAAGCTTTTCGTTGATGACACGTGCCTACCTATGTTATTATCTACTATACATATTATGTTCAAAGTAGATTAATGTTGAGCTATTTTATACCACTAACCTAAATCCACACCGTAATTGTATGGTAGGTACGTCTATATATTATTGACTTGTACGTAAATAGCAACATATTAAATAATATTATAATAAAAATACTATACAATGTATACGATTTGTTGTTGGTCAAAGTTAGTTCGATCTACCGCACTGTTAGAAAATGTTCATATAATTTTTATTCATAATATTATATCATATAGAAGAATAACATATAGGCTATAGCAATATAAATATAATATTACAAAATATCCTTAGAAATATTGGCTGACAGACCGTCTACGATCGGAATTGTTTTTCATCGCACACAATGATATTTTATCAATGAATTCAAATTTAACACATCCATTATAGTGACCTTTTCAATGACAAGGTATACACTCGGTGTACTTTTCATGAAAAAGAACGATCAAATATTGTTTGTTTTTAAAAATAGTGTACAAACGCTTTTTTTGTAATAATAGTTACCTGTATAGGCTGTAACTACTTCTACCTACCTACCTATCCATCATTTCTCTTTCTTTACACTCAATCAATATAATATTTATTGTTACCGGGGGATATTCATTTATTGGCACTAATGCTATAAATTATACTTAAAATTTCGGACAATTCTTATTACTTTAAAGGCCTATAGGTAATAGTTATACAGTGTATGTTACGACTGAAACTATTGGGTAAATAATGTATTTTGTAATTGTACAAATACTTAGGACATTATTTCTTGATAAAAATCGAATATTAATAAAATATATATAGGTATTAGTAAATACCTATACTTGACTATAAAAATAAATTATATATAAGACGTGAATCATAATACCCAACATTTTTATTTTGCCTGAAGTATTTACTGTTGGAAAATCATTTCCTATATGAATACAATTTGTAGACGTCCCTGGCTCTTGAGTTTTAACCCTAAATTTGCATAGTTTACTTATCCCTCTTCGTGCACCCACCATAGATAATAATCATATTTGTGTTCGACATTCTGGGCCACATTCCTCTAGGTACTGTATATTATAATAATACTAACTCAGAAAATAGTAATATTACATTAATTTTACATTAACCCATATAGTGTTTAATAAATTTTACGTCTGTCTAAGTACATAATTGTATATGTATATTATACTCGCACATTATACTTGCTTCGTTTACCTCGTTGCAGGTACCTATTGAAAATCTAAAATTCATATATATTCTGACAAAATCAAAAACAAAGTTTTACCTAAGTTTTAACTCTTATTTTCAAAAATAAATTGTTGACTACATGTCATACAAAATATTCAAAATAAACAAAATACGAAAATTGAAAATGAATAATAATAACCATACGATTGGTAAAATTTGTATTTGTTCTTAGTGCTAGCTATAGTATTTAATTGTTTTTTTTGTTAAGATTAACTATTAACATTTTTTTTATTAAAATATTGTTTGGAATAGTTTATATTTTGAATTTAAATTGAATGTAAATCAATGAACAAAAGAAAAGAAATTGTGTACATTTTTCAATATTGTATTCAGAACTCTGGAAAAAGAGAAATAAGGGTCTTGTACTCTAGTACTATTGTAATGCAGGACGTCTGAGTATTCTATAATTAAATAAAATCTAAAAATACCGTTGTCCAGAAATTTGAAAAATTCACTTTAATTCAAATGTTAAACTTTTATAAAACAAATCATTGTATTCGAGATTTTCGAGATAGCTTAAATGTTTTATTCATAATAAACAAAACCTTTTATTTAAGTGTTTAAATTAAATAAACAATTTATGCTATCTATCTTAAATATTTACCTGTAATTTGTCAGAATACATGTTTAACTTAATATAATATTTTTAGGTCTTCAAAGTAAAAATAAAATAAAATATTTTTTCCGGAATACTATATTATAATGTTTAATCTAGGGATGAGAAAACTTGTTTAAATAGTATTTTACATCTGTATAATATGAACACTTTAAGTTATTTGGGGTATTATTTTCATAGAAAATAAATAATTATGTTAACATGTGTCATAAATGTTTTTTTTTAATTCTTGTGTAGTTTTTTGTAGTAGGCAACTACTTAGAAAAAATGTTGTAAAAGTTAAAAAAAATTACCTTTCTAAAGTAACTATAGGTAACAGTTTCAATTTAAAAAGTAGTTTGATAAAACTTTTAGAAAACTCTTAAACTCTAAAAACTCAAAAAAAAATGTATAAGTCATATGTCATACATAGGTACAACTTAAATAAAAGAAAACAACACACTGTTGCAAAACCAATACATATATCATTCCACATGGAATCTAAAACAACTTTTAAATTTATTTCCGAACAGCAATACTGCAGGTCGCAACCTCAACAATTTGACGTATTACAGTCGTATGTTGTTATACATTAGATATTATCAAATACTATTAGAAGACAATAAGGAATATAATCTTAGAATTAGCTATATAACCACTTTTAAACTTGATTTAAAAAAAAATGATAGTTAGTTTTGCTATTTTAGTATTCAAGTGGAGCACTGAATTGGTTTTACAATAATGTGTATCTTTTTAATTACATTTTTTGTGCGTTCATCATTAGGTTTTTAAGCAGAAAAAACCAAAATCTTACACTTGCATGGTTTCTAGAAAATTGGATGTGATTGGAAGCTTTGGGGAGGTCTCAACTATAAAATGCAAGTGGTTACTTTTTTAAATAATTTAAAAGAAAACATGAATATTTACAAACAACACAAGTTTAATAAATTGATTTATCGATTTTGAGGTTTTTTTTTTTGTAATTTATAATTTATATAGAAATAAGTAAAAACTGTAAGGAAAAGGAAAAAACATTAACATGATAGCCAAATATTTAGATATATGCATTTTTCGGACAAATTTAGATCTTCTAAGCCATAATAATGTTGAACATGTAAATATAAGATTCATCTTAATCTGTTGTTTTTACAGTAGTTAAAAAATATCAAAAATATAAAGTTATCCATGATTTGTAGAAATCATAAAAATGTTCAAGTTAGTTTATAGCTAAAAATACATTAAAATATGTTTACTTAATGTAATACCTAAGGCTTGAAAATTGAATATTTAAACATAATATCATAATAATTTCTTCTCAAACAATTGTTGTTTTCTTATAATAAATTATAATTAAAAAAATATTTATCGTAGAAACTTGAAACATTTCACAATTACTTAAAATATCACTTTCTATACACGATGACATTTTCAAAATATTTATACTAATAATTTTAAGTAATTTATACCGCAGGAACCTATTCATAAGTCTCACGACGTTCTATGGTTAAACGTGATGTTGACTTATAATTTAATAGCTACCATATTTTGTATAATATATTATGATAATTATTAAATAATATACTTGGTACAGGAGGGAAACAGTAGCATATTTTGCTCCAACCTCCCCCAAGAGTTTTTTTTACACTATCAGGCAATGCGTATAATTATTAATTAATATACATAACTTTCTTAAATGTCATATTATTAATAAATGTAGTAAACGTGTAACTTAATATGCAATTTTTTTTAAAAACGGCGGAACTGTAATGCGATAATTGGTATTAAAAAATGATATGCTATTAAAGATGCGTACATTTAATTCCGACAAATGCCGAAAGCAGACTTTAGAGCGTTTTTTTTTATTGATATATTTTATACCAAGAGTCTAAGAACTAAGGCGGATGTATATTTGTTTACAGATCGAGTGTACAATAATAATATGTCGGTACCTATATATTATTATTATACTCCGTGCATGTGTATAATTATAATCGAATAGTCTGGATGAGAGCTGCAGTGGTTAATACGCATATTATACGAAGCCATTGAAACGACCCATTCCCGCGTGGCTTTATTTGTCTGGGGAAATTAAAGGATGAATATTAATTTACGCCGCCGTCGGCATTGTGTCAGTAAAATAACAAGGCAGTTCATCGGTCAACATCGATAAGTATATAGGTAGGTCGTATTATATTTATATATTATATTATATGTCTGTATAAAGGACGGGCTGCAGTTATGACGTGCGTATCCGTGTAAAAAGTAAATAATAATAATTTATAGGCATAATGATATTATACAATAAACATGGCCATCATCACTCATCGACCATCGTACTCATTTCGCATTCCAGATTATTTATATAATATTATAATATAGGTATTATTACTAGAATAGACAACATCTGCGGGAATAGTATCTATACATTATTATATGAAACCTATACAAGTAATATTATAATAAAACGTGCGCTGTTCAGATATAGTAATGATGTTTACTTACAAGACGGACGAAGCCAACGAATGTTCTTGATTCTCGCTGATCTGATCCTCTAGAGCAACGCCGTACCTCCCCTTGACGTGCTCCAAGGTCGGCAACATGGCTATAGTCTTTTGCATGGACGAACCCGGCAATATCGGACATCCCTCCCTGAAAAAAAACACACACGCGACACACGCATAAATATATAATCATTGAGTATATATACTTATATATATATTACTTATACTCAATGATATAACATACAAATACAATCTATGTACATAGTAATATACTAATAAATAATATTGTATTTGACGGTTTAATTCTATTATAGTAGGTGAGGTATCCTGTAGGGACTCCTGGGGGGGGGGGGGGGATACAGTAAAATGTTTGTTAGGGTATTTGAAAGTCACCACACCGTCCTTGGACGAAGTCAATAACCTGCACACGGAATAAAGTCCATATCCAGCGACAACAGGCCCAATATATATGCTGATTATATAAGCACGGAACGCCTAATATAGTGACGTCAATCAGGGCGATAAGGAGATGGCCTCCTTACTCACAGCATGTCTTATATAAATAGAAGCCATCTGTACACAGAGCTTCAGAAACACTTAACTCATAATCCCAGCTTATGGTACTTGTGTGGGTCACGGACTTTGTAACAGCCGCATCGCCGCTGAGTACATTCCCAGTCCGATATAGTAGGTAAATAATATTTCTCACAGGTATAATTCTGTCTCAACAATTACAACAATTCTAATTCGTTTTTAAGTTTAAGATGACTAGTTTTAATTATTATTAACTTTGTGTTCGAGTTTAGGTATACTTTATTCAAACTTCTACCTATTCGACTTACAGTGAGCAGTTGAATTTCTCGATAAAGAAGCGTGTCAGTCACCTAGAGCAATATCGGTCACTACGGGGTGTATTTCCCACTAGGTATTTTTCGTGTGGGGAGGGACGTAAAAGATACTTTTACCAACCTCCAAACACCAGAAAACAGTGTGATTGTGTATGTATAGCGAAAGAAAAATGAATGATCCATGCATATGTATCACAATATTTCATTTTTGCACCCCCTACTATGTTTGCCAAGTGATACCTATAAATCTACATATATTATACCGCATACCACGTTGGTTGTCCGTCTATACGTCATACCTATTGTACCAACTGAATTGAGAACGCAACGGAACCATTTTAATTATTTCCTTATCATAATAATACTGAAGTTATACTGAAGTTATATAATTTTATATATTAGATAGGTAGGTATTAATCATTTTATCTAGACCAAATGCATAACAATATGATAATCATTGTGTGCATAACATATTTTGATTAAGAAATCTTAAATATATACAATTGAATTAATGCTTTGACAAGTTTAAAAAAACATTTAATGACAAACATAAATTTGAATATCAATATAATATTATTATTAAGATGTATAGTAAAATGTTTTAAATCATGAACATAATATTTGAATGGTGTACGCAGACCTTATAGAATTTACTTGATAATATGTTTAACACTTTGAATGGAAACCACAAATGATTTGATTATAATATTTGAGTAAATTAGGACGTCATTAAACCAACAACAATAATTTAAAACTCATACATTACGATACGAGGATTATTCGTTATATTGATTCATTAATTGGTTCAGAAAATGTATGATGGTATAATATAATATACATGATACAACGTTTATAAGCTCTTCATTAAATATTTCGACTGTAGATGTAATAAAAAACTATTTATTACATGTCAACAGTTCAGAAGTCAATTGTATCATATACATTCATGCAGCTTTAAAGGTTTTTTTTTCCTATGTACCTTATTATACACACACATTATGTATTTAATATGGATTGTTATGTTATAAAACGTTACGCACACATTATCGTAATAACAGCCTTATCACTCCGAAGGTCACTACGTTAGTACCTACGCCACATGATTCGTATTTTGTGCAGAGCCCGGCTACATCACAGGTATACAAAATATTAATCTAATTTATGGACTTTAAAGTTTAATCAGCTGTTTAGCACTGTGAAGTCGATTATAATATTTGAATCCGCAGCAGTTCACTCACTATTATAAGGTACCTTAGTTATACACCATAATATAATTGATACGTAATATTTATACAGTAGGCACTTAAGATTTTAAGTGCCTAGTCAATCCTAGTCCTTAATACACATACGTTGTAATACTATATGTTATACATAAACAATACAATAATATTACTTATGTACCTAGCGGAAGTCATAATGTCTTATGGCTAGGCAGGTAATAGAACTGGTAACATGAATTAGATCTAACATAGGTATACATGTTTTTAAAATATTATTTGTACTGTAATATCGTTGCTATATCGTTTTTAGTGTCACACATTCGGGAGAGAAAAAAAAATGTGAACGCCGAAGAACGCTCGAAAGTTGAAAACAATATACAATCATAACCCATATTATACTTATACCTACACCTAGTTTTGTTTCTAATGTATATCATATACTTTGGTACCTAGGATATCTACTGCCCATGTTTTTATTTTTACTGCACGCTCGAGCGTCTGTGAAAATATGTGTTTTTTGTTTGCCATGCGTGTACAATATAATATTATCGCCGGAAGAGTTTATGCCGTCACTCCCTCATCCCCCCTACCCCTCCCCGCCCATCGACATCATCCATGTCGACTTGCAGCACACGCCTCGGCACCGAAGCGCGCACGCATTGTCAGAATCATACTGTTTCTATTCGAAAACATTTCGCCATCCGCAAATAATATGATATAACATGAATAGATTCAGATGAATGCCCAAATTATACAGAGCGATTGTTTTGACAGGAAACACCATCAGTGTATCTTGGAAAGTGTTATTGTTTCTGAATTTGGATTGATATTATAATGTTTTAAATAAAATTAATATTCTTTGTTATTTCATATCAGTATAATTATTGTTTTATTTTTGAAATATTTTGAATAATAACATACCTACATTTTTAATTGCATTATATTCCAAAGCGGAATATTTTTTTAGAAATTTTATATGCATAAAAAATCGAATTTCGAAAGAGGAGTTAATTTATTAGTAATAAATATTTAAGTTCCAAAGATTAGTGTAGACTGTAGAGGATCAACATAATATATTGAGAGGTACTTCTGTACTACATCACTCATCAGTCTTCCGTTAATCGAAACTTTAGATAGGTAGGTACTATATTTAACTACTCGTTCCAAATTCCGTATTTTCCGTATACCAGATACGAGCTTGGCCCAGTTGGTATACGTATCAGCACTTAATATTATTATTGTTATTATTATCCCAACAAATACACTCCGTGAAAATAAACGGCTTTAAAAGTTGTGATACTAAATAAATAAATAATAAAACTCGATTATAGATTCTGATTTCTGAGGGGAGCGATGAATGTATATCGGTTTTATAATGATAATATGTTTTTTTTTCGTGCCCACCAGCAGTTAAAATGCTACAATCTCCGACATTCTCTCAATGGTTTCTGGTAAAAAATTGGATCTAATTGGTACTATTATAGGGGTCAATAGAAAATAGTTGGGCAAGTGCGTGTACCGCTCTGCTGCACAGTTGTAGGTATCGAGTGGGCCACTATAATGGATGTGTTGAATTTGAATTCAATGATATTATCATTGTATACGAAAAACGATTCTGAGCGAAGACGAAATGACAGGTATACATTGCGAAGTATAGGTATATTTCATGTTATTATTGCTATTAAAGTAATTTATTTTACTATTAGTAATACAGTACCTAGGTAGGGAGTATACATTTTTTCTGAAAATATTGCATTTGAAAATATCACAGTGTGTATAAT
This sequence comes from Acyrthosiphon pisum, assembly GCF_005508785.2. NCBI lineage: Eukaryota > Metazoa > Arthropoda > Insecta > Hemiptera > Aphididae > Acyrthosiphon > Acyrthosiphon pisum. The sequence goes on along the minus strand of NC_042493.1, from coordinate 69,830,750 downwards.
AAACGTTTTGTATTTAAACATTTCAAGTACCCACAAATAATATTTTTTAGCTACATCAAAATAACTAAATTAGTTATTCTTTGTTAAAATATCTAATTTTCGTGTACATTTTTTTAATTTGAATGTATAGAAAACTATGTTTATATAGGAATGTTGGTAATAGTAATTAGTATGAACTATTTATGAGAAATCTTGTTATACATTTTCAATACTGAGCTATAAAATTTGAACATTTTATAAATTTAAACTACAAAATATTTGCAAATTCATGATTTTGTTGAATTTTGTCAAAATGTGCACGTTAAATGCTTATATGAAAATCTTGTTTATGTATCTAAAATATTTTTAAGCTGATGTTATAATTTCAAATTTGTTGACTTAACGAAAAACATTTTATCGATATTTAGAGAAAAAAAACTAAAAAAATGTGAAAATTGATAATGTCTATGAATAGCTAACAAAAAACCGTTATCATGTATAGAGAATTACAAAATAAACATTTGGTAAAAATTCAAGTACCTGCGGTTATTTGTTTTCGAATTATAACAAAATAATAAAATCGATCCATGAGAATTTGTTAGTTTGCCGCTTTGTTACGGGTGAATAAGTTTAAACTTCAAACGCTTAAAAAACCTATAAATATGACATTCTATTAAGCTTTTTTGTTTGTTAAAGGTAGAAAAACTTATAAGGAATTTTATATACAATATTTTCAAAATTAAGATAAAAATTAATTTTTTTGTTAATTTCTAACAAAATAATTTCCAAATTTTCGTGATTTCAACGAATTTCGTTAAAGTTCTAACTTCAGATGCTCATAAAAAATTATTGTTAGCTAACACTCAATTTTTTTTAAAATTACCTACACTAATAAAAATGTATGAGAAATGAGGACATTACGTTTTCATGTTTTTCGACAGAACAAACAATTTTACAATTTTTGATCGACAACAATTAAAAAAATCTAATAAAAATCTAAATTTTCTTATGCCTATAAATAGCTCAAAAATAGTCAAAATATTTTGAACTGGCGTACAGAAAGTTCTTGTATAAACATTCTGTGAAAATATCATATATATACGGTTATTTTTTTAGAGTTAAACCAAAAACCAAAATTCACGTTTTTTTTCCAGTCGCTTTTGAAAATTCCTGATAAGTGAGAATATTCAATTTTGGACTCTTGAATGAACCAATTAAAACATTAGCACTAGAAAAGATACTAAAGCTTAAAATTGAAACATTTTTTCGTTTCATTTTCGTGTACCTACATAGAGAAATGCACACAAGAAACATACTTTGTAAAATCAATACATTCACTCCAAATCTAAAATTTAAGGAAACTCGGGAGTTTTTACGCAAAACCAGTTTTTGACAAAATCGATTTTATTTATTTGTTGTACCTACTTAATAAGTGATAACTATAGAAACTTGAATTTTTCACTGGATATATTTTATATAAGCATTTTCTAGATTTTATGTAAAATTTAATATTTTATTATTTTAATATTCGACTTTTTATTTATTTATCCACAATACAAATTTGTCTATTTATCACAATATAAAACACCCCCACATTTAATATATGTTTCGTCATAAGTGGTTCTTACGGCATTAAATTACATAATCACAATTTTCTTTTATAGGCATTTGTTTCAAATTCAAATTTAACAAAATAATTATTTAAATAAAATGTAATTTTAGTAATTTTGCTATAATTTAAAAATATTGCTCACACAGATTTAAAAAATTTTGCTAACACGTAAATATATAATTATTTTCTATGCACAATGACATTTTTCAAATATTTAAATTAATATTAATCTATACCGTTTTACTGTACGTTGTGTTGACTTCTACGTTAAGAGGAGGCTACACGACCGTCTACATCAATCATTATCAGTGGTAAAATGCTAAAAACATGTCATCGAAAAACAAACAAAACATTTATCAAAAGTGATTTTTTTAGAGCAAAAATACCTATCAAGAGACTTATAGAGAACAATACATCGAAGACAACCTCATCGGTGTTTTTTTGAAATATTAATCTTGAAAAAAGTTACAATTATTAACAAAATGTAAGAAAAAAGTTTTGTACCTTTTATAACGTGCAGTATAATATATAGAACAATGGAAAATCCAGATGAGGTTATTTCGGAAATTATTGTTCTTTTTGTATCTCATTATAGATATATTTTTCCTCTAAAACCACTTTCTAATAATGTTTTGTTTATTTTGCGTTGACAATTTGACACGTTTTTACCGCTAATAATGATTGTACTCTTAATTATATAAATAATTAATAATACTATGATAATTATTATACAATAAATCATATAGGTAAGTGATTAGTTGTTGACAGTTTTGTAAAAAGTACTTTTGGAATTGAATTTTAACACATTACAAATATATTAATTTAGAGAGTATTTAAGAACGAATACAAAATAAATACTTGTAGTGTATATAATACTTTTTAATTTTAGAATTAGATAAGAAAATTAATGTTATACTCATCACGAATTTCAAACTGTAATACTATCACATTTAATTATCATTAGACCGATGTAGGTACTACCTACTTAATTTTGTTCTAAAAAATGAAAAAAAAAAATAAAAAAATTAGTTATATTTTAATTCTGAAATACTTAAATATTGATTAAATAATAATTTTTTGTTTATAAAATATAAAATAAATAAATGTTTTTATTTTTTTAAATTATAAATATAAATAAAATATTATAATGATTATCAAAAAACAATCTGAATTATGATGAATAGTTCTTATGAACTTTTAAAAGTATTTGACTTTCAAATAGAAATACGTGCAATATAGTATTTAAAAAGTATTCTAATTATTTCTAAATACTAAAACGTATTTAATTACTCGAATATAATTAGATACTTTACAATACTAGTTTTGACAAATATTACTTGAAAACTGCAAGTATTCTACTTACTGTATTAGTATATCACCTATAGAAATAGAAATTACTTATATAGCAACATAATGTATATAATAAAATATCGTATCATTAGAAATTTAGAAATAAAGATTCACTATAATATTATGTATAATATTATATTATAATAATAACACGTTTTTCGGACAGTGGCCCACGTTTTGGTTGTCAATGTGTTGACGAAGATATGTTTAATATAGGTACCTTATATTATATAGTCATATATAGCCATATCGTATATAAGGATCTGATTTATTTTAGGGGACAGATGTGCCCTGTAAGCGGATGAACAAATCGAGTGGTATATACGCGTCCGAATATCGAATTTTTGCTCTTACATATTTATATTTCGTACGGTTCGTGTCGACGACCCTTTTCAATATTCTGTTGTTATTATTATGATTGAGTGATATCTATACTACCTAGGTACTGCACTTACACCCCCTACACATATACATTGATCAGAAGTGTATTGACGGTAGGGGGTTGACCTCGTCGGATGACCTCCTCGCTAGAAATGTTAAACCTTTTAATATATCGAAATCGTATATTTAAAAAAAACGAAGGAAGATTTTTTTGTTTATTTATTTATTTGATATAATAATAATAATAATAGGAATATCAAGGCAAATTACAGTGAATTAATAACAACATAATATACAAACATGGCATCAAATTTAACTTTAAAATATTTATAACATAAAAATATAATAATAATATAATTATAGGTAAAATAGAAATATATAATTATTAAATTATTGAAAATGATATACGATATAGATAAATAACAAAAGTAAGCATTAAAAAAATAAATGTTCATATTACATAAGGCACATATTCTCGGGATTCTGGATGATTGCAATATATTTAATAGGGGAATGTACCAAGTATTCTTTCAAGTGAGGAGGAATGAAAAAAAGCTCTTCGGTTCACAAATTATCATGGTTTTATTTTAAAGGAAATGAGAATATAAGTACGAAGCAATAATCAATGTCATTATCTAACAATTTACTGAGAATAACGCATGGAATAAGAAATAAAAATATTGTAACTTTATTCTAACTTTTAATGACTATAAATTTAATATAGGATGGAGAATATTATGATCATAGCCAGAATTGGACGTACTAAAGATTTTGCAATTTATTATATGAAATAAACCAATAAATTGTATTTTATATTTCTTAAATTTGTTTGCAATGGGTTAAAATCAATGTATCCCATAAAATACATGTGACGTGGACGAATAAGCGAAGAATAAAAGTATACCTATATATATAAATATTTTTTAATTTAAATTGTAATATACGATCAATAAAATTCTTTTGTATATAAAATATATACATTTTGTTATTAATTTTGACATGTAGTCTTCAGATAGAAGTCATTCACCTAACCGGTTGGTTAGGACGTTAGGTCATACACTTATAACCAATCTTTATTAATTTCATCGTCGATGTCAAAATGTGGATCACATTGATACCGACTCTAGAACCAAAATCTCTCTGGACCGACACATAGTATGTGAGTGTGTCGGGAAATCCCTGTGACAAATTAATTTCGAAGTCAAAGAAAATTTTAATTATAATTAATATGTTTTTTTTTTTTTTTTTTGGTATTGTAATGAGTATTTTAAATGTATGTTTTGTTGTATATATTTACATTCTACAAGGCTACAAGGTTGTATAAAATGTTTTATTAATTGTTATTAAAATATTTTATGATATTAAAGAGGGTGACGGGGGTAACCCACTCACGGCTTCGTTATTGGAAAGCTATTTTATCCTCCCACTAATTAAATATATTCCTAAATACGCCACTGACTTATAGACATTAAATGGATATCAAATTTTTTACAGGTTGTTAATTATTGATAAATATTTAAAGTTTTGATTTGCGCGATACCTTCCCCCCTGCATCACTCCGCTTATTAAGTTTTTAACATTTAAACCTAGGGCTGAGATTTGTACTCATGGGTATATTATTATTTTAGTAGTAGAATCTTATAGATTTGGCCAGAAATATCAAAATATCACCTGATTTGCTCATATTGGTATTTGATACTAAAAATTATACATTTTCCTTTTTTGCATAATTTCAGTATAATAATAATATACATGTTATTGCATATTTTAAATATAAACACGAAAAAATTTTATTTTTTGGTAGGTGTGTATTTGAACAAAAGTAGCGGAAAAGGCTATAATATATGCCACATCAAATTATGCTCCTAATTTACATTTTATAAAATCAGAGAATTTGCCTTTGACGGGAAAAAAATTTAATAATGTATAGGTTAGGTTATTAAAAATGCTTTGGATTTATTTAAAAGTAATACTTAACAAAAATGATTTAGCTTGCATAAAAAGTAACTTTTTTCAATTTATTTTCAAATTAAAATATGCTTCTATTTCACTTAATAATAGTTTGGAAATTATTGATAAATTCATTGTATATTTTATAATATTTTTTTTTTTTTGCATATTTTAGCATATTTTAACAAATGAAATGCATATATTTTATTATTTACAAGTCCGAGCCCTACTTATAACTAATTAATTATTACTCGTTCGAAATTCATTTTGTATACATTCTCATATAATTCTCAGAAAAAATATTCTGCATCGGAATTTGAAATTAAAAATGTAGGTACGTAGTTACTTCAAAAAAGTAAGAAACTAAAAAAAGTATAACAATAAAAACAGAAACTAGAAAGGAATATAACTTTTCCCCCCAAAAATGTTATTTTGTAATGAACTCAAATTATGAGCAAAAAAAAAAAAAACATTTTCAAAATAGTAAACACTTTTCAATAAAATTAATTTTTCTTTTTTCATTAGAATCACTCTGTATTATATTTTTGCATGTGTTATTAGTTTCCAGCCCGATCGCCACGACAATACATACACAATAGGTATATGGCACGCGTGTATTATATTCCATCCAAACGGAATGGATTTTGATGGTGGTTATAGGAACTGACAATTATTATTATGATTTATAGGTAACACAATACTGAAATAATGAATAGATATAATAGGTACAATAATGTAACATTGCGTGTTGTGGAATGGCACTTCACTGGCGCTTTACTGATGCTATTTATCGAGCAATATTGGACGCGCAAATTGTGTGAAAATTCACTGCCTAGGGTGAGCATTGGCATAAACTGCACGATTTATAATATTATAATTTAATACACGATGACATAGGTAGGTAGACATGAATATAATATGTAGCACCGACTGTTGCTTCGATGCGGTAGTGATATTGAAATATTAAAATGATATCTTAATATAGTTTGTTTTTGATTTTATTGATTAGTGAATACTGATAACCTATACCACTGAAGTTAGATGTACCCACGTAATTGAGCTACTTTTTGCCTATTTAAATCGTCTTGAGGTTGGCTACCTACCTATAAAATGTAAGTGAGGCAAATGTGCGTATACCGTGGTTAATATATTATTACTTTTTTTCGTTGAATTGGTTTTAAAATGAATCCAATATTTTTAGGCGTACTCCGGCCCACGAGAGTCCATACGTAAACCGCGCATTCATATAGTAATACGTGACGTCTGTTTTCTACCACCATGATGCCATTCCCACTATTCGGCAACGTGCCGATGCGCAGTGACGGACGCGTTCTGACATATGGACTCTCGTGGGCCGAAGTATAGTTACTATAGTTGATCGACAGTAGGGTCAGACTGGCCTATAGTGTATATAGATGTGCTAACACTCGGTAGGCACTCGACCGTATGTGCCTTCTGCAGTTCTGCCCTAATTTACTTATATTTGAATACGTCATATTGCTGCACAACTGTTAATTTGCAAAGTCCGCATGGTGTCATATCATAATATTATTAACAGTATTTAACATAAAATCACATTTTTGTGAAGTACAAAACAAATATTACACTTTTTAACCAACGAAGGATTACATCGCGCATAGTATATAGTTACATAATATATCGTACCATTTTTATATTATTTTTCTGTATTAGGATTTATGTTTGTTGTATATTGTCGTATTGATAGTTGTTTTTAAAATCTATAAGCATTTTATTGTAACAACATATTTTATATTGCACATGGTGCGTATATAGGTACCTATAGAAAATAAATTTTGTACACAGTAAGTCTGTAACCGACGATGTTTAATAACATATGCTTTGTCGACAAATGAAAACAATAAAAGCAAATATATTAAATAGTACCTATATATAGACGTTTTAAAAATGTCAATAAAAATCTATTAAATTATTATAACTCAAGAAGTGTGGATATAATAAAGACTATTGAAAAGCCGGTATATTATTTTTCAAATAACCCTCCCTATCGTGTGCTTGGATTACCAACATATGCCCATCCTTTTTCTGCATTTAAGCCTTAAGAGTTAAGGGTTTAGTTTCAAAGCTGAAGTGACTACACAATTCGTTATTCGACTTCGTGCTATTCAGAAAAAAGAAGGTTTTATAGTTTTAATATACGAATTTTCGTAGACTGATCAATTATGATTTCATAAAATAAAGAAAAAAGTTCAACTTATAGACTAGACGCACAATATAATATAGATAGCAGGTATGTGTTATAATATGTTGTATATGTAATGTAAATATAATACATTATACCTAATATATGATTAGTTATTATCCTATTTTATTCATTATATCCCTTGACCACATTTCATAACACATACAAATTAAAATAATATCGAGTAATATCACTAATATACACCTACTTATATTTGACATTTGGAGTGTAAATAGTGTGATAGTTGTGTTTATGTGTTAATGATTGAGGAAAATGTTTTTTTGTTTAAAATAATGAGTCTTTTGTGTACCAAATAGAGTTGGTAATACCTAATTTGACGTTCATCAGATACAATTAATAACTATATCAACGGCATAATTATATATGATGTCATGGCTCATTTTTTATCGACAGTTTTTTACAAAATATTTTTTTTCTAACTTTTATTACATAAGTAATAGTTGAGTTCAATCAACCACGCCTATTTTAAAATATTAAAATTACTGATTTCATTTTTATACAATATGTTCGTTCATACAAATTTTGTTCAAATTTAATATTTATCATCAATATTGTAAATTGTTTGCGATTTTACTACAAGTAAAACATCAAACTGTTACAATTTGTAGAGAAATATTCTTATTACTGTGATAACTGATAAGCATAAATGTTGGAATTCAAATTCAAAGTTTTTTGACATATTTCAACGAGATTTGACAAGACACCATAACTTATAATATTATATTGTAGATACCTACACGTGAAGTATACTATGTATAGCTGAGACAAAATTATTGTTATATTACTTCATTATTTCTGTCATTCCCTATACCTTGAAATATATATTTATAATTACCTATCTGTGCTCAAGTATCTACCTATATAGTAATACAAATGCAACAATAACTATGATAATAACATTATTGTATTAATTGACTATCATGTTTATTATTATTCAATAACGCGTTGAACAAAGTTGAGTGTTGACGTATGAAAAAAAAGAGTTATAATTTATTAATACGTGTTATTAAAAATGTATTAACAAAACATTAACAAATATGGCTTTGTTCGTGATAAACTGCGGGTCGTTGCTCCAATGTTGTTTATATAATAATATGATGGCCACGCATTGGCCGTGTATCTTTAATATTACCTACAATCTACATTGAGATAAAAGTGTAAAACCATAGGCAACTTTTTACTGTTGTTAGAACTTATAAAGCCGTTCTTTATTATAATATAATATCGACCTAATAACCGGTGTCATCATAAACGTTGTTCGTAAATTGCAATGTATACGCTGCAATGGAAATTATATATATTATTTTTATTGTAGATCAGACGTGTATTGGTCTAAAGTGGCCAATAAAAAAAAAATAAATAAAATGAGAATTTTGCTCCAAATCCTCAATGTTTGACCCGACAGAATAAATACGATTTATCTATGTGTTAGGAAACATAAAATATATAAAATATAAACGACTCGATGTGGAAATCGAAAGAATTATGTTCTGTGGTCAGTGATATACGAACGTCACAATGCCACATTGCAATAGATACAATGCAGAGTTATAAAATTATAAACAATATATTATGTAATATATTAATATATATATAGTTGTATAACTATTGTAATACGAATAAAATCTTACTTAAGACAGTGGCTCTTATTATATTTTGTGATTTATGTGACAACAGCTATAGAGGACAAAAAAAAAATGTGAAAATATATTTTAAGCAGTCTGACTTTAAAACAAAATACATACGATACCTATTATCGTTTATTTTAGTTTATGATTTAGTAATAATATTATGTTAATACATGGTTTTATTTTATTTTATGTTTTTGTAAATAAAAATGATGATATTTTTTAAGTTCATATTGTATATTATATCCTTTAAACTTTAGACACAGAAGTGCACTAAATTGTATTCTAAATAAATAATAACATATTGTTTAACTTTGAATATAAAGTACATACAAATACGTTCGAGAATATAATAACACGACTTCTATGCCGGATCACATAAACAATCACTTCACATTTTTATGAATCAGTAGTAAGCTAATGGTCCTTTATGTTAAAATATTATCATGTTAGATTGAACGGCCCATGATTGATCTATTACGTTTTAGTGAACCATTTAATTAACATTTTTTTTTTATGCAACTCAGCAATAGTATATAGCTATAATATAGTAATGAATATCAGTTCACTCACTGAGTTTCGACGGCAGCTATAGTAGTCCTGCACTGTCCGTTTTGGAATATGACTATGTCCACGATCTGTTGCATAAGCACTTTGATTTTTTTCACCATTTTGTTGCTGCTGTTTCGTATACATAACGTTACTTGGACGTTTTCACCATGTGTGTAAACCTGAATTAGAACGCAACAAATATATAAATATATTATAGATTTTGTTATTATGGTATGTATTATTATCCACTCGAACTCAGTTCAACGAACCTAATATTGCCGTATTATAATTTTATATTGACAAGTAGATATACTGATAACCAGTGGTCGGGACGCTACTGTTTTTTTGTAGCACGCTACTGCTACTCCCCCAAAAAGTAGCTCGCTATCGCCAAAGCAACTTTTTTTTAAATGTAGCACGTTATTTCTAACGCTATTGTTTAAATCTAGCACGCTACTTTTTCACCACATTTTTTCCAAAAATGTTTTTAATTTATTTAGATATTCACTTGAGTAGGTACTTGGTCATTATTTGTTAATGCCTACCACTATTTTCTTGTAATTTCAGAAGGCAGGTTTATTCAATGTATCTCATGTATTTCTGTAACAAAACTCAAAACAGATAAACATTTTATTGAGAATTGCGAATTAGTAGTTTGTACTGATTAGACATTCGGTCACTGGGAGAAAGGATTTCATACAGCGAGGGGATTAGTGATTACAAAGAATTTTGATTTGCTAAACATTTTTTAAAAGTTGAATGCAAGCATGGATCTAGAACATCTTATGTTCCGCTGTATAGTTTAAGTGTCAAGTGGACCTTGTCGTTGTGTACTTGTGTAGGTAATTGTGATGAAAATCAGAATTCAATGATACATAGAATCTAAAATACTGTTTTTTACATAAAAAATGTAATACCTAAAAGAAACACAGATAACGCCGAATGCCAAAAATAAAAATAGTGATAATAAAATACTAATATATTATTAATTATTATTTATGGTTCTGTATTTAATAATATAAAATATAACATTGTAATAATACTCTTATGATTATAGTCTTATCTATAATCTATGATTAGTGCGGTACGGGTTAAACCCAAAAAATTAAAAAATACACTCATCTTATCATGAAATAGGTTAAAAGTATTAAGTAGCGATAAAATAATGAAAATGTTCGCTACGCTAACCGTAAATTTCTAGCGCGCTATAATATTTCGCTACATTCTATATATTATAGTGATGCTACTATGTTAATCGCAACAGCCTACAGCTAAAGTAGCGCGCTACACCCGACCGCTGCTGATAACAAACTCATAAGTATAACTAATACTGATTTTTAAAAGAGCTTAACAGTCTAAAATATAGTGCTGCCGATAATATTGTACCGTGCGAGGTGTAGAATGACTATAACCCCCATCCCCAAAATTTCGTTTAACCCCCCCTCACGTAAATTGTTTTTAGTTACCTACGTATTTTGAATATATGTTGTGTACCTAAAATGTTATAGGGTATTATACCCCCCCCCCCTCTCCCTCATATGTATTTATCACGCTACGCCTATGTGACCAACCAAATGTACCTATTCTAAATTATAATAAATTAATACATACAAATATAAAACGCACATTGTTAGCTGCAGATGGAGTGCGTAATATTACGTAATAATATGATTCTAATGTTGAGTGAATCGTCTAACTGGCTAAGCACTCGGCAGTGAGGGTGGGTGTGTTTCTGACTTCTGTGTCTGTGTACTAAATATACTTAGTCATGTATTTAGAATCTAAATTTCAGTCTAAATAGTAATATTTTTTACCATGATTAACCTTTGTATACAAATACAATAGTTGACATTTTGTAGATATTTGAATAATGATCTTGTAGATATTATAATTTATAGGCAGACACAAGATATTCGATGACTATAAAAACAATAATGTGTATGTTACTGCCTGTAGTAGTTACAGTACCTATATAGGTATGTAACAGTAAATTAGAGATATTGGCAAAATAATTTAAAAACTGATCGATAACAAGCGCGATACTTAAAAATGTTAAAATAAAACAGACAGTAAAAAACACTTAACTTCTATCAAAATTCGAAATCAGGGATTCTAAATATTCAGCGGCGAACTATTGGAATGTTCCAGACCTTTTATTCCAATAAACCTCATATGGGTCATTCGGTATTGTACATTTGTACAGGGACCCTACGATGTAGGAACGTTTAAGCGATTGGTTATAACAATATAAGTCAGGTTTGGATTTATAGGTTCAAAAAAAAATTGAAAATTGATAATATTTCTTAAAAAAACATAAATATATTCCTTATATTATTCTCTAAAAAAATAATAAAAATATGTTTTTTTGTGTGACATAATAAAAATGTGCTTCGGATAATGTGCAGATTTTAAACAAAAAGATGCACTTATATATTTGGCATTTTTTTTTTTACTACCAATAATATTTATAAAAATAGAACAGAAATTCATTACAAAAGAAAAATTATTATTTTACTTTATTGCTACCTAAATGATAAAAAAAAATTGTACCTATAAAGGGGCGAATGTAAGTTCCCACACGAAAAAAATTACACCCGTACGTGAGTTCTCACTCGAAAAAAAATTACACCGAATACAAACTTCCTTCCCACTTTATTCAGACTTAGGACTGACAACTTAAATGTAGTTGGTGTGGTTAAAATTTGTTTGTTTTTGTGTTGCATAAAAAAAGTACAATCAATTTTTTAACTAAATCTAGTCCAAATATATAATAAAAATTAACAACATAATGTGTAGGTATATGGTCCACATATTGCGAAAGCTCAAACACTTCACATAATCATACTGTGTCGTTATTTTTAAAGTTATAATCTGATATTTTGTTATTGATATAGTTTCCTTCCTAATATTCGGGCTAGTGCTAGTTCTGATACAAGTCTTAATACAAACGCTTGCAAAAGTACACATAATGTATGTGGACCATACCTACACATTATATTATTAATTTTTATTATATATTTAGACCAACTGCGTTTAAGTTGTCAGTCGTAAGTTTGAATAAATGTTCGTGTGGGAACTTACGTGCGGTTGTATTTTTTTCGTGAGGGAACTTACATATACCCCCTATAAAGATAGGTCTCAAAATTCAAATTCAAAATGGCAATAACAACTGATAAATAAAATAATATATTATATAGCTAATATTTTTTTCTCACTACTTACAAAATATTCCAAGATATTCTAAAGAAATTTTTCATATTTCCTAAACCCGGAAATATTAAAGAAAAGCTTTTACTTGTAAGCTCTGCATGTTGAACGAATCGTGAAAATGTTTTACTCTCATAAAGCTATGCACATACTATTATAATATATGCTCAGACGCTCAGTAATAATGATGATATTATGTAACACGCTAAGAACCCTAAATGCAAGATTATATACAACGACGACTATATCTATTTCGACCACAACAACAACAACAAAAACAAAAACAACGAAAACAACAACGACGACGACAATAACAATAACATGGACTGCCTATAGGTCATCATCGTACCTATATAATAATATGACTACCGACAATCGGAACAACTAAAATATTACCTATGATGGTACCTGAACTCGCACAATGAACCGATTATTAACCAACGTTAATAGCCATTGCCTATTTGTTCAAGGAATTTTCTCCTACGCTGTGGAGGTGTACCACCTATGTATATAACGTCCGCATCAATAATATAATACCATAATAACATAATAATAATAATAATAATAATAATATTAATATGTTTTCCCGCGCGGACGTGTATAATATGTATTATACCTATGGTCGACGCAATATTATAATGATGAAGTGTAGTGCACTCGTGATACGCATTACGCTAAATCATTATTATTATTGTTATTTTGTTACATAGGTACTATTCCGTGTACGTGCATTTTATTACCTACCTATAAGTGTGTGCCGCCGTTCCCGGTATAGGTACTCATATTGCAGCGCCTATAAGGCTATCGGGCTTCGCGTAAAGAATGGGTAAAATTACTATGTGACGGGCGAGAACGTGCTCAGTGTAAAGTCTCCTGCACGCTATAGTGTGTACAGAGTGATTCGCCAAGCGCGCTAACCCTCCACCCCCCCCCCCCCCGTACACCATTTATTCATTCGCTTAAACATCATGATATTTAAAAATATTATTTGATGTTCCTATTTATTTCCATTTAACATCCTATGCGATGGTAAAAATGTCCTTTTTTTGTTAACGAGAACCTTAGCTAGTTTTGTTGACTAGATGATTTATTTCGAAAATGTTGTATCTAAATCAACATTTTATAGAATGGTTTCCAAGTTCATTATGTACTAGCTGGTATAAGGAATAAGGATAATAGTCATTAATAATGGGTTTACTTAAAATATATGTATGTAATATTTAAACAAGTAGGTACTGATTGAATGTATAATATATTAATATATTATATACATTATTATTTAAAATAATATATTCATAACATTTTTACTAAGTTATAAAATTTGAATAAATTAAAATGAATTATAAATTTACTACCAATACTAGGTAATAGGTTTATTTAACTACAATTGATCATCTTAAATTAATTATAATTTCCAATATTAATAATATAAGCCTATTATCATGGACTGTTGTATAATTTGTACCTAGTAACTATACCTACTTTAAGTTTCATCACACAGAAACAACTCGTTTGTATTTCGATTCAAAGGTATGCATAAACATTTCTAAAAACATAATTTCCTTAAATTGCACAATACGAAAAGGTGGATCTCATTTGGCTCAAGACTACGGAAAAACAAAATCATAGTCGAACTGGGATAATAAATACAGATTATATTGACTACAATCGATAGGTATTATGCAAATATTTTCGGTTCGTTGATTTATTCCTATATATTATAACAGTAATATTAATTGAACACGGGTAGTTATATACCTAATTATAAATAATAAATATATTTCAATTATTCAATAATATTACTAGCATATGTAATTTAACATTATTTTTTTTAACATTTCGTACTGTGTCACTCCACTCTGTTCATTTAACCTTTATGAATACTTAAAAGTTATTTTTATTTTTATATTAAGAAAGCGAATATTTACAATCTGCATCGGGCTAAACAGTACGTAATATACATAATATAAAATAAGATACAAGGCCAGAACAGTGTAAGTAAACGGCGTTCATTAACAAGAATTTATTTTTTTTTGGAGGAAGCTAAAACAAGTAAAATTATTATATTGTTCAACATCGAAACAATGGGAAACTCGGATTCTATAAGACTTGAAAAATTAAAATGACAACGATTTGGTCGTAGAATGTTTTGAAATCGGCTAAATGAATACCGATGTCATCGGGACATACTTCATCTGAACTGTATCTGGCGTATTTTTTTTTAACAGGGTGTGCAACATAATATAACTTTTTCATCGATTTTAGACGATTCATTTGAGATATTTTTTTAAGTACGCAGCTGTAAAGTGTAAATATGATGTTGGCATTTTGGACATACTATAACCATGTGGTTGACCAAAAACGACGCAAATTCGACGGATAAAGAAAAAACAAATATAACGATGACGATGTCGTCCGGATCGACACATGAGTTGACGACGGTAAACTGAAGCGGAATGTACGGCGGCGGCGATGTTAAATGATCGTCGAATGACATTTAGATAACGCCTATGACCGTCGTTATCGTCAACGCGATAGAAACGTGTGTTTATAAGATGGTGAAACACAGTTACTACATTTTACACGGAATTGAAAAAATTTCTTAAATGTTAAGAAAAAAATGTAAGATGTCCCATATATTATGAACAAAATATTTAAAAAAAAATGTGTTTTCGCTCAAATAGTAAAAATATGTGAAATAAAAATAGCATTAATTTAGAAATGTATGAAATTAATTTATATCCAATCAAATGTCTAATAATAATATTTATTGAAAAGTTGTAATTACAATAAAATCCGTTTCTTCCATATAACTTAAAGGTTCCTATCTTATTAACTACCTACCTACTAGTTCGAAATTATACATAAACGTTTTCTTAAAAATATTCTGTTTTGAAATATGAAATATTGAAATGTCATGTTGTAATACAAAAAAAAAAAAAAAAACTTAAACAATAAAGACGATAAAAAAAGGTAAAGCACATAATTCGAAAACTATTATGTATAAAAAAGATATTTTAAAAAACATCAACACTTTTAAGTATAACAAAGAGTGTTTACTGTTAAAATAATCACCGAGTACCTATAGAGTCCTCTATCATAATAATATATGAAATAAAGAAATATACAATGCCAGTTATAATTTTGCGTTCATTATGAATTGTGATAAGTTGATTTCATAATGTTAAGGTTTGCCAATCGCTATTATTAACTTTAATTTAATTTACAACTATTTCGTTCAAAATAAAATGTTACCGTGTTCCTTTTGCTGTAATTCAGAAACGAGCGATCGTAAGAGCAACTTGAAATTCGCACTAACTATTTATATTCATATTTTCTATAGACATGATACATTTTTTAAATATTTCAGCACTTTTTTAGTTATTTATAGCTTTTTAAAGTTTCGAATTTTTTTAGTTTATTTCAATTTATGTTGATTAAGTTTTTGTTTTTCGGCAAAAATCTTAAATATCTACCTAATACAAGATTTCTCAAATGTAGCTCTTGCAGCAGTTAAAATATAATAAAAATAAAGTCAATTTTTTTTCATATGCGTCTGTAGTTTAGGATGAATGAAATTCATCAAAATCACGAATATTTGCAAATTGTTATGAAGTTGAAAAAATAAAAATGCATACCTACAATTTTCAATTTTAGATTCTGAGTGGAACGATGAATGTATTGATTTTACAATGATGTGTGTTGTTTCTTTTTTTTTTAATTTTTTTTTTAATTTTTAATTTTTTTTTGTGTCTGTCATCACCTTTTAGGACAGTAAAAATGCTTGGAAATTTCTTCAACAGTATCTTTTCTGAGAGGAATGTGAATCTAGTTGGTACTTTGGGGGGTCAAAAGTAAAAAATTCCCAGTAGTTTTCAAAAGCGACGTGAAAAACAAAAAAAAAATTAAGGAAAAACGGGAATTTTTACGCAAAATCTGTTTTCGAGAAAATCGATTTTGGTTTTTAGTGCAGCTCTAAAACAAATGACTGTAGGTACATAAAATTTTGACTGAGTGTTTATATTAGCATTTTCTATATACCATAACATTTTCCTAATATTTTGACTTATTTTGAGCTGTTTACGGACATTGTAGTTTCCATTTTTTTTTATATAAATATCAATAAAGTTTTATTTGTTGGGTCAAAAAGTGTAAAAATGTAATATTAGGCTCTGATATATTTTTAAAGTAGTAGTTGAAAAATATTTAAAATGCATAGGCTCATTTTTTTTTATAAGCATTTAAAGATCGAATTTTGACAAACTTTATCAAATTTAAAATTGAATAATTATTTTGTAGTTAAAAATTCATAAAATGTTAAACTTTTATATCTAAGGATTGAAATTTTAAAATAAGATTCCACGTAAGTAGTTAATTCTGTTACCAAAACATCTAAAAAATACATAATCACAGTTTATTTTTATAGTCATTTTAAGTTCATATTTGGACGAAATTACATATTAAAAAACCTAGAATAACTATTTTTGTTATTTTTTTGTGATAATATAATATTATTCGTGGGTACTTGAAACTTCTAAAGTATTCTAACGCGTTATAAGTACCTAATGGATATTGTGATATGATTAATTTGGAATTTATTATAGATACCTATTATTGGTCAATTTTTTTTTTAATACCATAGATAAGTATATAATATATCTTATACCTAGACTGACATACCGTCTCCGCTCAGAATCATTTTTATTATACAGTGATATTATATCATTGAATTCAAATTTAATACCATCCATTATACAGTGACCCACTTGTAACCTACTGTACAGCAGAGCGACATCCACTTACCCACCTTTTTATTTTTATACTTGAGGCTTGAAAATGTAGTACAAGGATCTACATTACAATTTAAAAATATTTAAGACACATATAGGTATTATTTTTTAATGAGCTTTTGAAGTTCAAATGTTGATGAAATGTAGGATCCTATTTAATTTTGTTGTTATTCAGAACATAATATATATGTCAGCTAGGGAGCTTTCTAATACATAAATTATAATTTTCTACATTTATAAAGTAATTTTTTTTAAATATTTAGTCTAATATTGTACCTATCTATTTATACCATGAACTTAAAGTAAGAAAATAATAGCATTGAATATATATTTTACAATATAAATATAATATTAAGTGCATAAACAATTATATAGGTATCGTTAAAAATAGATGCTGGGTGCGGCTATTAACTTTAGTTCAGAATCGTATTTTCTTATACAATGATTTGTGATAATATTCATTGAATTAAAATTTCACACATCGATAATTACAGTGACCTACTCAATGACGATGTACGAGTATAATACCAGAAAATAAAATATAAAATGAAACATGATTATCTCGTAGTTGAAGCCATGAAGACAGTAACTACCAAGTGACAACTCATATAGGTACATATTTTTATTTTTATTTTTTTTGATTTAGCTTAAGAAGCCCTTAGGTTTTTTGTTTTGTTTGTAGGTTTTTTGTTGGTAGGGGGAGGAACACGTGTGTGTTTGTTTTTGGAAGAATTTTTGATTTGGGCACCCGTAGGTATCTGCCATGCCCGGGTGGGGGATCTCGGCACTTGTTCTCCGGACTTTATTTTTCTTATAACTAACAAAGCACAATATATTATAGGTACCTATACTATGTCTGAAGATGTAATATTCCAAATTTATTCTCCGAAATCACACTAAAAAAAAAGGGATGGAGTATCTAACCCCCCACGTTACCCTTTGCATTCAATCCTGTTACCACGAATCACTACACGCAGTACGCAAACACACACACACACACACACACACACACACTGAAACTCATACCATTGATAATAAATACAGTAATTAATATAGTATTTAATATTCAATGGTCATACGTAATAATATCTTATTATATTATACCATATATACCTACAAATCATATCTCGCCATCCCGTGTACTTGCACGTGATGTTGTCATTACTCGCGTATAATCAGCTAATGTCATTATTGTAATAGTAAGTCGGACATGATACCTGTTTGTCGAGTACAGCCTCCAATTCCAGTTGGCCGGGACTGAACATGAAGTCTTTGCGGACGATGGTGCAAGGATGTCTACTCAAGGGACGCATGACCGGAGCAAACTGGATTTTGCGGATGCGCATCGCCACGAAACTCCTATACGGTGAACAAATAAATAAATAAAATATAAACCGCAACCGTTTCACTCCAACACGTTTCGACCTCATTTAAATCGGCGAAGGTCGCCAACGAAATAAACAGTATCAAAATGCATAATATCTTACACCGACGTGTTTTCCGCCGACGTTTATTTTACACTCCGCGTATTGTATATTATATATCATTATCATTATTATTTACGACTGCGGTACCAAATCTCTACGTAATGTTTGTACCTACCTATGTCTACATTACTTATGCATTATGCGTATAACCTCCACGATCTTCGTGCGGTGTCGGTGTGCAGTTATATAGTTAGTGTCGACAACTTTTCAATTCTTTTACTTTGCTATTACACGTTTAGTAGTAGGAAATACTTTTCCTGTTACCTGCCTATATACTATCGTAAGTGCAGTAACTAAAAGAAAATAATATTATGCTGTACCATAGAAGATTAATATTATTCTTGATTTTTTCTTTGAATAAGAATATAAACTATCGATTCCCTTTATATAATATTATACAGAATGCATGTAATATATTATTCATTTTAAATAATTAGGTAAACAATTAATTTTGTATTAATTAATTTACTGCAGTATGTACATTATACAGTTACTATAATTGCATTTCCATCAAATTGTACCCTTTAATAGTTTAATAATACCGCATAAAGTTCTTATTCGATTAAAAAGTTGATACTTGCACTACGCCTATGAGGATTAGTCAAGACAACGGAGACTTGATACACGTTTGATGACAGCCTAAACTTAATTTTAAAATGTTTACGAGTATAGGCAGGTTTTATTATATATTATCATATTATATTTATTATATATTATTTTCGAGGTATGCACCTTTACTATTTAAATTTTATACTGGGCGCTCAATCGTTAATAATAACAAAAAAACATAATATACATAATATTATCATGAATGAAACATGAAAAAAAACTGGTACGATATCTAAACTAAAAAAAGTAGATTACTTTGCACGGTTATGGTCGGTTTCAGATTCTCCGGCGAATATTTTCACGTAGTACTGGACACCACATGCATCGGCTAAATTCGATGTCCCGTCTTGCAAAATTACCGATGCCGGTGCGTTCTCAGGAATCTTAAAACGGAATGGCGTGGCGTTACTCCCTAATTTAGACACTAAACAATCCTATGACAAAATATCAACAACAATCAGTCAAATACGCGTTATACTGTCCAATCTACGTAAAGATTGTGTTATAACTTATAAGACATTTTTTGGATAGGTATATATTATATAATTATACGATATTATATTATAATATATAAATGGTTATATTTTTACAAATGACGCATAGTTATACTTAATATTATTTACTATTGTCCATACTCCATATTATTATAACTGCTAATGGTCTATGTTAATTTTATTAATTTAGCCCCCCTCCCCAAATCAGTTGTACAAATTGCGCCTATGATTATAAGAAGTATAATAATATGATATATCCATTTGAGTATCAACAGTACAGTTTGTTCTGGTAATGCTAAAAATATACATAGGAAAGGAAACCGTCTAATAATTAAAGTTAACGCTCGTTTCAATCGTTTTTGTATGTTATCTGTATATATATTATATTATATTATGTACATTATACATAAATAGTATATACATAATAATATATTATATTATGGTATTAGTGTTTTCATTTAATTTAATTATCTTATTTAGCTATTTTCATTTGAAGAAGCCTTTCATTGAAGAAATTAAATTTTCGTGTATTAACTATTTTTAATATACGTATACGGATGTAACTAAAAAAAAAAAAAAATAGAAAACAATTTTGTTAATACATTTGGGCATTTGGCTATGAATAGTAAATAAAATAAATAACAAATATACATTTTTGAATTTATAGATTACCTATAGGTATTGTATAATATATAATTTTGAAATACATACGATATATCTATGTATTGAATACCTAATACCTAATATAATAATACCTAACTATCGGACTTATAAACAATGGTAAAAAAAAAATATCATACGTTGAACGTATAACATATTAAAGATAAGGTACTTCACCTTATCTTTAATATGTTACCTATTGGGAAATTGTTAAACGATGATTTACTATTATAACACGAATCTAGTATAAGGAAAATGTTTATATTAAGCATTTTAAATAACAACTCGCTCTAAAGGTATAGGAAAACTGTATGTACCTATATTGTTTTCTAACTTATATACTATAATATGATATTCTATGTCATAAGAAACAATTTATTTTCAAATGGAGATATATTTACCTGAACTTTAGTCAACTTGACTGGGTTGTCATCAAGAGGAGGATATATTTGTGCCGATGCCAAGTACATGTCTTTCTGAAAACACAATCCCATCACTTCATCCTCCTTTCGACCGTACCGAAAGCTGCACACTATTTGACCGAAGATTTTGCCACTTTTCAAATAAGAATTGTCCAACATGACGACGCCATCTATAACATATTTAATTATAATATTAATTGTATGATAAATATAAATATTTGTGTATTTGAATAGGTATGTCAATTTATATTATATTTATTCGTTAAAACCCAATGAATGATCCTAAATTTTAGTAGGTATTTAACGTTGATATTCTATTCAGGAAATATTTTTAATTTTTAATTCCACAATAGTAACCATCAATTAAAAAATATATATATTTTATATATAAATTTTAAAATACAATAAAACAAAAATAAAATATTAGGTAAATATAAATAATAAAAATAGATTTATTTTATTTTAGTACCTATTTTTATATTATATGTTACAGAATAATATTGATGATTAAAATCATCTTATGGTTAAAAATAAAGATAAAAATTACGAGAATAAAAAAATACTAATTTATATTTCTATAGCATACTAATTTTGACTTAAATTAATTAAGCTAATAACATTATAATATTATTTACCATGGTTCTATTAGTTTTTTTCATTTAAACATCGAGTAAAGATTTCGTTACACGATTCAATAATATTTGTTTAATCGTGTAACGATTATCTTTGACCTATAATATATTTTACATTTCTGGAGTTGCAGAGTGGTGCGAGGAATGTATTTTTATTATGCACTTTAGGCTACTTATATAATACACTATTGATCACTATTCTTTATAATAAACCTATTTAAATAACATAATTGGCTATAATTGCGTACCTATTTATTTTAATTTATTTCTGTCACAACAGTACCAATAAATAAATTATGTACAATTAGTATGAACTATTATATATGTATAATAATGAACAATTATTATAATTTATTCTCTGATACAATATAGATATGTATTAAGTAAAAAACCGGGCCGTAGATAACGCGCAAAATGTCGCGGGTAGTTGGGCAGTATATTATATTTTGATCTTCACGTATGCTCAAACTTGTGGACTGACAGTACAGTTGCATCGTTGACTCATAAATTATAATAATAATTTGTTATTTGAAATTTAAAACAAAAATTTAAATCTTCGGCGTGCGGTGCTCGGTTACTATAGTTGCGTTATGTATTATTCATACTCCACACGATAAATTTACAATTTAAAACATTGTTCGACAGAATTCATCGGTTAAGATTTTAAACGTGTGAGAAATTATCACTTCGTGTAGTCGGGTTAATATTTTAATAAAGCTCCAGGTATTGATACATATAATACTTATAGGGTTCCCGGTTCGGAATTATCTTAATACTTTATTTTTGTGTTTTGCCTCATCTGGATAATTTTCAATAGACTTATTTTATCTAAATAATAAAAACGGTCACCTCTTAAAATTATCTATTGTCTACATGTTTATGATTACTTGATAATTATACTTTGACTGATAATAGGGAGTAACTCGGTAGACAAGCGTTGTCTGAATACCGCTAAAAAAATTGGTATCTGCGCAAGTAGGAACGAACTTTTATAAAGTACAATTTGAATACATTTAACACAATTTTGATGTTTTATACTAGGTACCGATTTTAGGTTTACAAGAATAAAGTAGATGGTATTAATTATATATTTTATGTTAATATGTAGTTTATTTTATTTATCAGGTAAGTATGTATATTATATGGTAATATGTTTTTTTTTTTATATAAATACCATGATAGTTAAGCACTTTTAATATAATTTTTGTTCATTTACTTATAAGATATTTAAAAAAATTATGTAACAAAATATAAAATATAAATGCATTACCACTTCAGTTTCAATATTACATTAATTATTAACTTTGTATAATCAGATGTGGCAATTTTAAAAATTATTTAAATATTTTATCTAGATAACTTTTTCTGAAATTATAATTAGGTATCAAGATAATTTTAATATAAAATATTTTTCATCTTATTTAGATAAATATATTTCAGTTATCTATGCCTAAAACTGTATATAAAGCTAGAAAGTATATACATAAAGAAATAGAAACATAACCTTATTTTACCCGTATAGAATTAAAAAGTATTGACTAAAATTAAAAACATATTATAAGGGTCAACAATTTTGGTTTCTAATCATAATTTAGTTTGTACTTAGAAAATAAAATTACATAGTCCGCATAAAATAATACACGGAGAAAAAGAACATACTGTTGACATTTCCAACAAAGGTAGGTTTCTAAAACCTTTAACTTAAATTTTAAAATAGGATGATCATGATAGTCGACATTCGTTAAAATTAAAACACGTCTATGAATCATCAACTTAGATCCATATAATATGATCAATAGTTATAAAATGCCAAACGTATTTCTCGAATCCTAAGTGCCTTGCAACATAGAAAGTGTTTATGGTAAGGGGGAATTATTTTTCATCACTGATAGGTACCACCATAATAAAATCCTCAATAGGTATATGTACCAATGACTAAAATGTTATATATTAAGTATGATATTTAAGCGTTAAAAAGAGTAAGGAAATAGTAAATACCTACATCGTAACATATTTTATATTAAAAGTAATACATTATTAATTGTGGTATTATATTATAAAAATGTTTTATTGCAATATTTATCAAGCAATATATAATTAAAGCTACTTATTTAATGAAAAACAAAATATAAATTTAAGTTTGAAATTTGTTAAACAAAATCTAAATTTTGCAAATGTATTAATTATATTTCACTCTAATAGACATTTTATTAATAATGTGTAGTAGCGCTAAACATAAGCATATAGGTACCTACTTGGCCCATCATCAAATGCAACCACGTTTTAAATCTACATTATACCAGCGTAATTAAAAGTAAATAGTAAATTGATGGACTAAAATGCAAATTAAGGCGTTTAATAAAAAAAAATTACAAATTATATGAATTTCAACTAATAAACCTATATTACCTAATTTTAACCTATACAAAAACTAGCAAATGTCATACTAAAATTATTAAAACATCGTTGACCGAATACAAAAAAAAAACACATCATTATCTTAAAATCCATTGCTTTATTGTTCCGTTCAAAATATAAAAATTGAATCTTCTATTGTCACTATAGTTTATATATTTTATAGTTTAATAGTTATAATATGAATTACTTATTTTTATTTAAAAGAAAAATATATTACATTATTGAAAAATTCAATAATAATACTGTCCATTGTCAACTTATAAGATAACAATTACACTATTACAGTAATTTAAAATTGAATGCTTTTAAGTTTTAGTTCACTTGGCAAGTATAATATGAATAAAATCGAGTGACTATATACATGTAGCATTCAAAAGAAAATACAAATTTAATAAATTACGAACACCTATTATAATTACGTAGGTATTAATAAAATGTCTCAAATGCAAATTCGTTTTATGAACGAATAAGTCGTGTAATTTGTGATTAATTAATTAAAAGGTGATTCGGTACTTATTTAACCTTCGTGTTTATATAATTGTGAATGTGTGATGTAAGTTGAAAGTTGTAAGTACACCAAAGTACTGAAAACGTTAGTAAGTAGGTATCGTATAAATGTACAATATCGTATTTAAATAATTTATTCTTGTTTACAAAGAGTAACTTATTAATATTCCTTCAAACAAATATTTATATGAAATAAACTGTAATAAGTACACTTTTAATGATATTTCAATTTGCATATTACATAATATATTAAAATAAAAATCATAATATTATGTTCATTGTTTAC
This sequence comes from Acyrthosiphon pisum, assembly GCF_005508785.2. Taxonomy (NCBI): domain Eukaryota; kingdom Metazoa; phylum Arthropoda; class Insecta; order Hemiptera; family Aphididae; genus Acyrthosiphon; species Acyrthosiphon pisum. The sequence goes on along the minus strand of NC_042493.1, from coordinate 69,805,544 downwards.
TATACTATAATATAATATAGTATAGTAAATACCTACCATGTTTGGTGGGTCAATATTATTTTTTTTAACTTATAAACCGTTTAATTCAAATACCATCGATAAATATAATATTTTAGTAATTTTACAGAAATATATATTCAGGATGATTCACTAAGCATGGCACTCCAATATTTCCCTTTCATAATGAACTCATTCAAATGTTGATTTTTGGAATTTTAAAGTTTAAAGACCATATTTTAAAGTTTTTAGATTTTTTTTATGCCCATTAAGGAGTGTCGAATAAATAGAATACCTACAAACTATTTTTTTACAAATGAGTTGGTACTAACTTTTTTAATGTAAATTAGATTTTATTTATGGGTATGATTTATTTGAAAATGTTGATAAATATATAAATCAAAAATCGAACGAGTATTTTCTGTCTTTTTACTGAAATACTATATAATAATATATATGTTATAGTAATAAATCATATTAGTCCATGATAATAGGTTTAGAAGATATTCTGTGCTATGATGATTTTAATATTATTGTAATTAATATTAATCTGTTAGCATTTTATAACTCAAGGACAATGTCATAGTATAAAAAGTAGGACAAATAGCTACTATACTAACAATATATAATATTATATCGATTTTATATTTTATTTACAATAAAAAAGGGGCTTATATCTCGTTTGGAAAAAAACAAAATTTATATCACTACAAGATGCTTCTTAAATGTTAAAAAGGATCTAAGTACATACCTACGTACCTATATTAAAATATGGTTTTTATATGTTTACTTAAAAATTACAAAACATTTCGAATTTACTAATCAATTATTAAAGGTTAATAGGAGGTTCAGTAGGTAAGACATGTCGTAGGCAGTCAATATTTTCGGGACGTGTATGTATACGTACCGACGGGGTCGATGAATGTTATATGGTCAACGATGTTACGCTTGCTCAAGTATAGAATTATTTTGCCATCAGGCGAGGATTTTTTGAAAACGTTAAAATTCAACACCATTATTACCGATGTTTGATGGACTAATTGTACAAGACGAAAGAACGACTTCTAAAACACGACTAACGGTTTCAAATATAATAAATGTGATCAGGTGTGTCTTAAACGGCGCTATTAAGGTTTCTCTGTACAGCCGGGTTAAGCTCGTTAAGTCGTCTAGGCTACTATATTGTTGTTATTAAATTAAATTTAAAAGCGAACTAGGTAGGTACGTCACCGTTTTAATTTTCAATGCCAAAGAAAACCCTGTTTTGGGACATTAAAGAACATTCATATATATTTATATGTATGACGTATGTATACAGTACGTCATGTATATAGGCTGTACATGGCATGTTTCACATTAGATGCAGACGCGCACGCCTATGTTTTTGTTAGCATCATATGGATTGCGGAAGTTGCCCAACTGCAACGGACATTAATAAATATTTAATTAAATACATTGCAATATATGACGTGTCATTATTTCGTACACTCATAATGTACTTTTGAAAAGGCTGACGAGGGTTCTATGGGATGTCACACCATCACACAGATGTTACACAGCCTTAGATATCATACAAAATTGATTATTTGTATATTGATCATGAGGAAACCATATAAATGTACACAGCGTTACATTGATTGAACGATTTGAACGTTGAAAATGAACACAAAAATATTTTTAATTTTGCTTTTATTTTAACGTATTTTATTACCATCAGTATAATATTATAATCAATGAATATTGAACACACTTGAACGAGTTATATGTGCAGAATAAATATATAGGCGCATGTACAAAATGTACAATGTACATTGTAAATAAATATACAATATTGTCGTCACATAAAAACGTGATAAAACCAAAATAGAGATAAGTTTTTTTATGAAGAAAAAAACAAATATACATAAAATATTTTGTCAATTAATAATAAAATAATCTAGGTATTTTTAAAGATTCTAATAATACCCATTAACAATTATTATAATATATTATGCTCGTCGATCAAAAAAATCTCTATTTTGTTGGCTTATTAAATGATCTTTTGCTTCATTTATTTCATATATTAAATTGATGCTTATTGTACCTATTACGACAATTTTGAACTACAATGTAATTTTTAGTTTATAGGTACTAAATATTATGTATTTTCTGTTACCAAACATGAAACAATTGAAACATGGGTATATTTCAAAATTCAAATATATATAAAATGTAATTATGTCAGGGTGTAAACGGACTGTCATTATTGTCTTGTTCCATATGTATTGATCTTTGGCCTCTGCGTAAGACACTGTTTTAGTATTAATTATTCGTATTTTATAGGATTTTAAAATTCAATGATTTATCATAACATTAAAAGAAAACGATTCTGAACATATGAAAACATAATGAAGAATTTAATTTAAGAAAACAATTTTGAAATTAACTTTTTTGGTTTATTTTATTGTGTTTGTTTGTTATTTGAACTTTTTTGGTTATATATTATTATAATTTATAATTGAATATTTTGGAAGAATAGTTCTAATTATATTACGCTTAATCTAAACATTTTGAATCTCTGTGAATTGAATTTTGCAGAACAACTGTTGTTATCATAAAATTAAAATGGAGAAATATGACCACATTTATTAAAAGTCAACAATAATATACTTTACTGAACATAATAAATTATATCATGGACCGATGACTTACACAATACAAAATGGATGCATTCAAAATTAAACCCCACTCCACGACAATGTATTTTTCTAAGTATGATACCCGCAGATATATCAATGTTATTTTTTCTAAATGGTCCCTATACAGACGTTATCGATTTAGTCAACTTTTGGTTAGGTTTGCAACGAGGGATATAATAGTTGCTGTTTTGTGGTAACGGTGTCACGCACGCTCGGGTTATTCGGTTAATGGTTAACGGTTATTCGGGTATGACAAGAAACTCGTGTACACTGTATCTATATGTGTTATGAACAGAATCTCGCGAAAAGCTTCAATGCAATCGTCTTCAAGTTCATGCAACTTCCTTCTACAAGAGAAGGAAATAAAACTAATTTGAATCAGGTTAATTATACGCAGATCCCCATTTGATTTATACCACCGAATTCAATTGTTTTTTTAAAAAACTTTTTTCTTGTATTATATTATAAGTATATAACTTATAAGTGTTATGTGTAATATGTATATTATATTTAATCTATAGAGTTAATATTTTTTAGGTGATTTTTTTTTGAAAAAATACTAATGATTGTTTTAAAATTACCTATTCGAGTGCAGGATTGTGCTTTGAGTGCAAGTACCTACTTAGTATTTGTATAGCGTTGATTTTATACAGAGAATTATGATATCTACTGTTATATGAAGTGAAAAAAATGCATTTAATGGCATGTTCAAATTTAATACCATCCATTATACAGTGATCCACTGGCCACTTGTAAGTTGTAACCTATACTGTACAGCAGAGATATATTTTCTAAATTTATTGGTTTTAGAATAAACTATGTATGAGGAACCTTGAATTAGTTGTCAAGCCTTAACTATAAGAATTTAATATTTCATACATTTTTAACTAGAAAATTATTTGAAAATGTTCGTAATTTTGACAAACATATTGAACTTCAAATTCTTATTTAAAACAAATTGTTTCTATGTATCTTTGATGTTTACAAATAACAGCATATGAGTAACCTTGTATTATTATTAATTTAATTTATTCGTTTTTAAATAATTACAAAACTAAATAAGATATTTGATTTTGTCAAAAACTGGTTTTGAGTAATAATAATTCCCGTTTTTTCATAATTTATTTTTATTTTTCCAATTATTATGAAAATGACTTGGAGTTTTAATTTTTAACTCCTAAAAGTACCATCTATATTAACTTTCCTACCAAGAACAGGAAAATATATTAATGTTGAATATCAAAGCATTTTCTAAAGGTACTGTAAATCGTGTAGATACTCACATACACAAAAAAAAATACACACATCATTGTAAAATCAATACATTCATCGCTCCCTCAGAATCTAAAAAGAGCATAATATATTTTTCTAACTTTTAACATTTATAAATATCGGTAAGTAATGTGACAATAAGTACTGCGTGGTCTGCAAGAACTTACTGGAATAACTTCCCATTTCATGAATTTGATCATTTCACATTAGGTGTGTAACATTTAAATACAATAAAATATATCACATTCATTCTTATGTTATTTCTCCTACAGATTTATCGATGTATTTATATGCACAATATTCTTTTTGTTTATTTAAATTGTTATACATTAGTTATTACTTATTACATTAGCTACTGTTATGATAAATTAGTTTAAATATGGCACACACAATACACATGTTTTACATATATATTTAAAAAAAAAAACAAATCTTTATAATAATATAAACATAAATTTATATTTTAAACTATGAACACTGAAAAGTGAAATCCATATTATATTTTATAAAAATACATAATAATGTAATCCATTCTATAAGGGTTTTCACTCGTCATCGGTCATGGCGATGGCATATATGACGAAAATAAAGTCTGGTATATAATAAGATCATATAATATCGTCATTGGCTACTATTATGTTACACGTAGTATTATATAACACGTTTGAGTTTTGCAAGGGCTGCTTAGCTTAAATGTTTACAGTCATCGATACTCATATTTTAATCGTAAGATGTTTTAAAATTAAAATTATATTAAGTAGGTATTATAGCACTTAAATGTATATTTTTCTTCCTAAGCCTCACCTTGACCAACAGTTTAGGTTGTTTAACCGTCTTCAAAATATTTTTAAAAAAATAGGTAGATACCAATAATTAATTTATAGTAAGTATATAGTCTCTATATACGATATACCTATATTTACTGTTTTAACTTGCTTTCAAAATTTTTTTTCGGTGGATCGAATTGTTTGTTTGAGAATTAAGATTTAATTAAACAATCATCTCAAATACAAGCCAACCCATATTCTTAGGTACTTATTTCATTTTAGAAATTTACATTGGTTTAATTATCGGTGCACGTTAGTTTCAGATCAACTTTCATACACGAATTTTGACTAAAAATAGCCACTAAAACCACGTCTTAATTATGGGCCATACGACCTACCCAGAGGCTAGAATATTATATTGTTTAACATTTAAATTCTAAAATACAAATATTTCCTATCCCTCTACTCGAGTCTTGTTTTAATTTAATTGTTCATTGTTAATGGTTACCAACTATTTACGGTGTATGTATCTATACATATATTGTACAATGATAATAATTATATCATCATCGTTCAGAGATTTGAAATTAATTTTCGGACAGATAGGTACGATATTTAGGGTCGACGGCGTTGGATACCTTATCCACCTTCACGACTAAAGGAATAAAACACGACATTCCGGTGAAATGGTCGATTGTGTTTTCCATAGTTTATATTATAGGTATTGTGTTTTTATAGAATCCTAAAAAGTCCTATACTGATGCTGGCCTTCGGGGACATCTCGTGAGTTTGTATAACCATTAACATTAACCGTAATTGCGCAGCGTTACAAGCGCGCTCGCAGGATAAACTTCCTCCCAAGGAGATCACTTTTTTTATCATTACTTTATATGAAATGGACATATCACATAAGTACATAACACATAATAGGGTCAGAGGTTTCCATAAGTACCTAATATAGTAGATTCGGAACTGTAAACAAAACGAATACAAAATAATTAAATCTCGTCCGCCGCCGTATCAGGTTTGGAAATATGTCCATGGACATTATAATTTAAAACTATTTACTATCTAGGCAATATATTACTGAATATTACTGAACATACATAATATATTATTTACATAATCGCAACAATTTTTCAACCCAGAAAATTGCGAAAAAACATTAATTTGATGACACGAGTTTCTTTATCTAGTGCAGTGTATCGTATATGTGAAATCTATGGTTATGGTTTGCCATTTGAGTGATATTACAAATTACACACAAACAGATCTAAATGTATTTATTTCTTTTTGAATAAATATATTTCATGTGCTTTTTATACATCGTTAGGTATTTGAGTATTTCTTAGCAATTATAACCAGTGTAATCGCAGTAACTCGTCATTTTTTACGGTCCCTTATTTTTGCATCCCTCATCACGACATCACCATATAAGGTTTAATAGATAAATTTATCGTATGAAACAAAGAATAAATAATAATTTGCATAATTGAAAAATAAGGTATCTACCTAGGTAAAACATGAATATCTAACAAATATTCATTGACTGTATTTATTTTACAATAATGTGTAGTTTTTGTATGTATAAACATATATTTGATAGTAGGAAAAGTACTTTGATTTTCAACTTCAATATATTTATTGTTAGTTGATAATTTTGTGAGTAAAAATTAAAAATCAGTTTTTGACTTAATGTTGTTTTTCTAAGCATGCCCATTTATACCATTTTCGGTATATTATATTTTCAGAACCTATATATATATTCACATGGTTCACCATTATCGTTCAACGGTAAGTCTTTATTGATTTAAATTTAGTAACAAAATTATTATAATATTATATAAATATATACTATTATACTACATAGATTATAATAAATTATTTTTTCGGCAAAGATCAATTAACCCTACCGTGTATTACTAATATAATAGTAGCTATATAATAATATACCAAGTATAATAAATTATATTAGTATAAAATATAAATATATAATCAAATAATTACCAAGTAGATACCTAATTATATAGAATTATAGACTGACAGACGGTCTCCGCTCAGAATCGGTTTTCGTAATGATTTAATTATCGAATTTATTTTAACACATCTGCAAAGGACTGTAAAAGTCAGAGCTTAAATTGTAACCGAATATCAGAATTTTTTATTGATTAGGATATAATTAGAAAGGCGGTACGCTAAAATATTTTCAATAGATCTCCTCGAGTCCCCCACGTCATTATCCAATTTAAGCAGTGACCTAATAAATGACAAGGTACACACTCGACACTTATAGGTACAGGAACGCGGGGCAAAACTTACTGAAAAAATGAATAGTTTCATAATTATTCAGAAACTTAAAATAAACTTAATCTATTTGCACAGTTGTATTAAGTGACTTATTGTTTACAATATTGAATTACAATACAGTGAAGAACATGCATATTTATTTTTTAACAATCCATTAACTATTTTTAAAATTTTATCGGTTTTTCCCCGATACTGGGGTAAAATCAATTTGTAATGGGGCAATATCGATGCATGTATAACAGGTACTAAAATAATGATGGAGAAAAATAAAATATTAAGCTTTTTTTCAAAGGAACTTACTAAACCAAATGCAAATAACTATTGTATTTAAGTATTGTAACTATAGTAATAAAAGTTTCATAAATTACCTATGAATTATAAGACATTTATAACTTAATTAATATTCAATAAAACCAAAATAAAAACAAATTTTAACAACACAAGTTGTTCTACTAATACAATAATATTAATACAATCCTAACCCAAAATAAATAGATATCAAAGATCAAGCATTATAAAAACTAATAAACAATCGGTTACGCCACATCGGTTTTGCCCCAAAGTATCATTTTTACGAAATTCATTTTTACAATTCAAACCAAAACGTTGCTGTTGATGTTAACAGCGATAACAATATGTTTCATGATAAGGAATGAAATACATTTTAAACTGATAATTTTCATCTATAGAATAATGTGTGGTAGGTAAGCAATATCGGTTTTGCCCCCGTATCGGTTTTACCCTGTGTTCCCCTACACCTAAGCTGTAAGCAGTATACTTACTCAACTTTTAATCATGTTGATGATATTTATTTTATTTTAAAATCTAAACATATAATAATAATGTAGCTAACAATATTGTAAATAAAATTATGCAATTATTTTTTTTTTTAATTTTTAAAGGTATTATTGTTGCTAAGTAATCAGTTGTACGGTTCTGCTCCGGCATCCTCAACCTATATTAATTGATGAACAATATGATTTTAGTTTACAGTTGTGCAAGGTGCGTCTGTATATCTACTATGTAGTGTTATAATAGGTATCTATGAGCTTACGGTTTTGTCTTATTATAGTTTATTAACAACAAAGGCAATCTTTTAGTTGGCACTATCAAGTGGATGATGTAATAATAATAAATAATGACTTCACGGTACTGCATTGCCGTTTTCTAATTTCCAATGACAGCGGCATCTAACCATTTCTCTAAATGAGTCCTATTTAGAACTGTGATTACTTGCAAGAGGATTTCTGATTGATATGGCCATGTGGGCTAGTGCGTTAAATTTAACGTTTAACATTTCTAAATGTCGTACAATGACACTTTCAAGGGTCAATAATCCACTCGTCTTGACTTGCATTAACGGAGTAAACCTCCGGTGGTATGGTAGTACGGTACAATACAGTTGAGGACATCTGTATCACTTTTGATCAAAGGCTGAGTTTCATGAGTGATATTGAGTGGACTGCTTGTAAAGCCTTTAAATTGTTGGGCTTTGTTAAGCGTGCTGCAGTATGCACAGAATTGAAATATTCTACTTCACTTATGTCATTGGCATTGTTTTTTGGTTCACTCTATCTTATGTAGAATTATTACAGTCTTATTATTTGGAAATAGTTATATATCTCCAACTTAAATATTTAGAACGAGCATTTCTAAAACTGGTGGTCATTATAATTATACTACCTATATACACATAGTAATTGGCCACACTTCCTTTTAGTTTTGATTACGTCCAGACTGAAGATTTTTATCATATATAAGTATTTATTATTTATTTCATACGATAATTTTATGCTTAGTCTTACAAGTTACAACTCGTAATACTTTTGAGATATTTTAATAAACAATGATAAACAGGCATTTTCTAATGGTTTAACTATTAGAAACTAAGTAGGTAATACATAAATAATTTTTTAAATCATACGTTTTCTCAATGTTATCGATTATTTGTTTTAAATATTTTTTGACTTAATAACAATTAAGTATTAACATTAACATTTTAGTATGAGAGTAATATAGTTTATTAATAATTATATAATATATTTTTTATCGTACCTAAAAAATGTTTTTTTTTTAGTTAGGAGCTTAGGTATTGACTCTTGATGTCTAGTGACTCATATAACTATCAAGTTACTCGCAGCGAGTAAGGAGTAAGTATTAAATTATATATTACTATTTACCAGTGTTAACTAGTGACTACTCACAGAATACATTAGATATCTATACTATTGTTTATTACTGGCCTTTGGGATTTTGAGCATGTTCATATGTACCTATATACGCTTTTAAATAATACTCTGTGAGCAGACGCTGTAAATGATGACGATACGTCTAGGATTATATGAATTCAATAAATAAAAATTGAATATCATTAAAATGAAAAAAACAACTTATATTTACAATTAACATTTTATCCAGTAGGTACCTGATTAAAAACGACAAACCTGAAAATATCTTTAGTATTACTTATTCCTAAAAAATAAAAATATAATTTAGATGGTATGACCTATTCATACACGGAACCGAGCTATATGGATACAGAATGAATATTATATTTTTTCACATGACACCTTTCTAAAAGGTATGTATTAAGCTTAAATATGTTTTCCGCATATATATTATTATCCAGTACATTATAATCCCCGCACACGCAAATGTAGTCTTTAGATAAAAAAAAGGTTAAGAATTGAATTTAATGTGGTTGGCTGGTATCATATTATTATATGATCCGAACCAACTCGGGTAAACTTCAGGTGCAGCATAATAATATTATGTATATATATATATATATAATATATATATATTCACCATCTGCTGCTCCTGTAGTCCTGTGTCTAAAAAACAATGTGTACTAATGTGTGTACTGTAGACACTTATAATATGAGTACTATAATAATAATAATTGCATTAATAATAACGGTGGAATGCATAAACAAAACTGGAGGTATACATGGTTAAAATGTCATAATAAATTCGATACAAAAGTAAAAGTTCAACTGACGCATTCATATACGCGTACCTATATTATACAGCGAATAATAAAAAAAAAAAAAAAAAATGATATGGAACAAATGAATAAAAAATAGTATAATATAGCGGAGAGGGAAATTTAAACGAGTTGCGATGACAGAATTTAATATTTGTTTATAATTAGTTACATATGTTTTTTTCATTTTTAATTGACTCGTTTACAGCCCATGGGATATTAAGATTCGGTGAATACTCTTTACACTTGTTGTACAGTCGTAATTATTATGTAATATACTAACTACCTACCTATAACACTGTTTGTTCCTTACTCGTATTTTAATATGATATATTATACCAACAACAAGTCATAATTCACAGTCTTCTACCGTTGCTGTATTTTATGATTTAATGCGAATGCAATGATAAGCTTTTTTCAAAAAATTACGCAAATAATCGTATTCAATAGACTAACCAATTGAAAATGTGTGTACTTAAACGTAACACGATCATCAATCTACTTTATGTTTATCCTTGATTAATCTAACGTAAACTCCAAGCCATGACCCCTCATCTACCTCTTATTCTTGTTGCGTATGAGTATACCGTACATATTATTTAAGACATATCAAACTTGCTTATCTAGATGAGGTCATTTTATCCTTCGAGATATTTTTATTACCTATGCGAGTATATTCGTTTTGCCACTGGATTAGTGAAAGCATTATGTATGTTTAAAGATGTAGTTGCCTGATATATTATTGAAATTTATAAAACTGAAAATACTATGTCAGATATATCAGTAAATAAACCTGACCTTTCGTTAAAAGAAAATATGTAATAATATACTTTATACTAAATATTCACATATATCATTAACCATCATTACCAATGGACCAATGGGGAATGTAGGTATTTTGAGTGTGTGTGTGTTTGTGCGTGCACTGTACATACCACATTACACTGACTGCAATATTATTATTGTTTCTATTAACTTCACAGTAAAAATGCACGATAATATTATGTACATACATTTTAAAATGTACGCATAGACCTTAGGGGATAATATTGGCCATAAAACCAGTACGATTCGGATGAAATGTGTTTTTCAAATAATATCTTGCGGCATGTTTAAACTGATTATGGTGTAAAGTTAACAATATTATATAATTTCATGTTGAAAACAGTCAAAGATAAACATTTTCTGCTTGGTTGAACTCCTTTATAATGTCTCAGTGTATATTTTATATTACATAGTGTAAGAATATTGTTACAGAATACCTGCTATAGATATATTTTATGTTATTAGTATAGTATGATATGATATGCATAATTTTATTATTGTCAAAGTGCATTTATAATAACATAATATATCCCATATGCCAATATATTCCTATATATAAACGTTCGTTCCGATGAAGGGACGCTTATTTACCGTTCCGATTGAAAAATATATACAAGCTCAATAATGTATTTTTATTATTTTTATTATTATTATCAATATATTTGTTCGAGTGGATATTAAAATGAATTGAACACGCGTATCGTAGACAGACGTCAACATATAAAAAACACATCGTATTATAAAAGAAAAAAAGGTGGGTAAGTTGATGTCGCTCTGCTGTACAGTAAGTTACAAGTGGGTCACTGTATAATGGATAGTATTAAATTTGAATTCAATGATATAATATCGCTGTATAAGAAAAACGATTCTGAGCGGAGACGGTTTGTCAGTCTAGATATTAGACATACCTATTATAGGTATACTTTTCTATAGTATAAAAAAAATTGACCTATAATAGGTAGGTATCAATAATAAATTCCAAATTAATCATATCACAATATCCATTAGGTAACGCGTTATACATCAACAACAAACCGTGGTACTATCATAGATATATAATAGTATACTTCAGAAGTTTCAAGTACCCACAATAAATATTATTATACAATCACAACAAAACAACTAAAATAGTTATTCCAGGTTTTTTAATATGTAATTTCGTCCATATTCGAACTTAAAATGACTATAAAATTAAACTGTGTAACTGTATTTTTTCGAATTTTTGGTAACAGAATTAAATATTTACGTGGAATCTTGTTTTAAATTTGCAATCCTTAGATATAAAAGTTGAACATTTTATAAATTTTAATATAAACAAAATAATTATTCAATTTTAAATTTGATAATTTTGTCAAAATTTCAACTTCAAATGCTTATAAAAAATAATTGTGCCTATGTATTTTTAATATTTTTCAACTGCTATTGTAACAATGTATCAGGAGCATTGTATTAATTTTTTACACTTTTTGGCCCAACAGATAAAACTTTATTGATATTTATAGAAAAAAAAACTAAAAAAATTGAAAACTTACAATGTCCGTAAACAGTTCAAAAAGAGTCAAATTATTTTCAAAATTTTATCGTATATAGGAAATGCTAATATAAACATTCAGTGAAATTTTCAAGTTTCTACAGTCTCTTGTTTTTTAATTACAACAAAATAAGAAAATCGTTACGTAAGAAATCGAGTGAATATCGAATGTTGTAAAAATATGAATTTGAAACGCTCATAAAAATTTAATTTGAGTTTCTTATAGACATTTTTTTTTGTTGATAAAGGTAGGTTATCCTATAACGAATCTTGTATTACATTTTAAAATCTTAGTTCTAAAAAGAAAAATTTTTACGAATTATTAACTCAAAATAATTTGCTAATTTTCGTGATTTTTACATATTTTGTCAATTTTTGAACTTTAAATGCTAATAAAAAAAACTGTGACTAAGAATTTTTAATATTTTTCAAATCTCATTATAACAATATAGTAGGAGCCTTGTATTAAATTTTCAAGTATTTTTACTCAACAAATAAAGTTTTATTGACATTCATAGAAAAAAAAACTAATTAAATTGGAAACTGAAATTGTCCGTAAACAGCTCAAAACAAATCAAAATATTTTGAAAATTTTATCATGTATAGAAAATGGAAATATCAACAACCAGTGAAAATGTCATGTATCTACAGTCATTCGTTTTAAAGTTACACCAAAAACCAAAATCTATTTTCTCGAAAACAGATTTTGCGTACAAATTTTCGTTTTTCCTTAATTTTTCTTTTGTTTTTCCCGGCGCTTTTGAAAACTATTGGACCCCCCAAAGTACCAACTAGATTCTCTAAGAAAATCCAAGCACTTTTACTGTCCTAAAAGGTGATGACAGACACAAAAAAAAATAAAAAACACACATCTTTGTAAAATCAATACATTCATCGTTCCACTCAGAATCTAAAATTGAATTTTGGGCGAGTATTTTGTAAATTCAAACTTAAAATTATAAGAGGTAAATGTTTTGAAAAGTGTAGTGGACTAGATCCGCAAAATCTTGGTCCACTACTCAGCATATCGAAACTTACAACTATGTTGTCATTCCAAAAATTATGTTGTATTAGAAAA
>NC_042493.1:69789009-69792003 GCF_005508785.2 Acyrthosiphon pisum | reverse complement strand
TATATTTTCTGTTGATAAAATATATTTTTTTCGAATTTCTTTTTGTGCCCCCAGTGTTATCATCGATGAGCCTGTCTGCTTGGTAGGTCTTCTGCCGGGTCACGATAAGTGTGTGTGTGTATTTAACAGCTGCTGAAGTATTGCGAACGATACTTCTTCACTGTCACAGTGTCACGAGTAAGGCTTCGGTACATATATATACATATTACATACAACACTAGACACACGGAGATAATACAATTTGTCATTTTGGTAATAAAATCGTGAGGATACATTTCATTTAAGTTTTATACGACATGTGTACTCGAGAATCGAGATCGTCAATATAATATAACTTTTAATATATATATGCTTTGATATTTTTAATAAGTTATATATAAAGTTATGAGTAGGTATAACCTAAAGAAGTATAAACGTTAATTTAATAAATGTAATTGCATTAAATTAAATTTGTACAAAATATGATTATAATTTTTAATGATTTGTTTAGATATTTTTTTTATATTTTGTTTGTCGCTGTAGGTAGAGCTGGATTAAGAATCCGAGCCGCCCAGGAGCAATGTATAATATTTGATACCCCTTATCAAGGAAAAATTAAAACAACTTATATTTTATGTATAATACTATATGAATACCTACGTCTAAGATGCCGCTCTATAAATTTGCCTCCCCTTTGGCACGACTCCGACAAATTCTACGGGATACCTGATATGATAAGTATAGGTAATTTATAATAAAAAAAAAAAATTCAATATGCAGAGCGGTTGGTGCTTCAGCTTCCAATCACCCCTTAAATCCGCCACTGGATGTATTTAACGAATACGTATAGATGTAGGTAGGTACCTAAAATATGAGTTAATATACTTACTCCATACTTACTTCTTATTACGTTACAATCGCAAAAATCATATGTAGATCATAACTTATAAGTAGACAAGTAGTAATACATGCCTATAGGTGGTACCTATATACCTAATAATATTATGTTCAGTGTGCACAAACAAAATATATACAGTATTAAAATTATATGGCAAAGTATGGTTTTATAATCAAACAACATAATATGCAATAGTTGCAATTTAATCTCAAAAAGGAACTTCAAAAGGCTTTCAACCTTTTTTTTGACTCGCAACCCACATTTGTGATTAAATTATTTGGCGACCCTTGTCGGGCTTGATTGGGGGAAAAAAACATCGATCATGAACTTGGAAGCAATATAATGGAATACTGTTTTTTTAGTATAAATAGTATTTACCATTCGGCTATTTGATAATATATAATAATACCACTTCGATTGCGATTAGAGTGGAATAAAAATGAATAAGTAAACATTTCACGTTATTACACCGTAATAATAAACCGTATATAATAAATATTATATTATACACACATATGTACTCAATATGTTCATATTTTTATTTAAAGATTTAAAAATATTTGAATTTATGCAGAATGTACCTACCTATTATACATGTAATATGTAAAAAAGATGGGTAAGTGGATGTCGCTCTGCTGTACAGTAGGTTACCAGTGGGTCACTGTATAATGGATAGTATTAAATTTGAATTCAATGATATAATATCACTGTACAAGAAAAACGATTCTGAGCGGAGACGGTTTGTCAGTCTAGGTATTAGACATACCTATTATAGGTATACTTATCCATAGTAATAAAAAAAAAATTGACCTATAATAGGTATTAATAATAAATTCCAAATTAATCATATCACAATATCCATTAGATAACGCGTTATACATCAACAATAAATTGTGGTACTATCATAGATATATAATAGTATACTTTAGAAGTTTCAAGTACCCACAAATAATATTATACAATCATTACAATCACAACAAAATAACTAAAATAGTTATTCCAGGTTTTTTAATATGTAATTTTGTCCAAATTTGAACTTAAAGTTACTATAAAAATAAACTGTGCTTATGCATTTCTTAGAATTTTTGGTAAAAGAATTAAATATTTACGTGGAATCTTGTTTTAAAATTTCAATCCTTAGATATAAAAGTTGAACATTTTATAAATTTTTAACTACAAAATAATTATTCAATTTTAAATTTGATAAATTTTGTCAACATTTTAACTTCAAATGCTTATAAAAAAAATATAAATATATAAATAATAATATATAAATTTTTAATATTTTTCAAATGTAATTGTAACAATATAGTAGGAGCCTTGTATTAAATTTTCAAGTATTTTTACTCAACAAATAAAGTTTTATTGATATTCATAGAAAAAAAAGGAGTGGTCACCTCCTCCGAAAAATAAAAATAATAATTTGTTTTATTAGTTTTTCAGTTGGGCTTTTACGAAAAACTGTACATAATGGTAAATTTATTTTTTAAAAAAGGCGGGTAAGTCGTGGAAGTCGCTCTGCTGTACAGTAGGTTACAAGTGGGTTACTGTAATGGATGGAATTAAATTTGAATCCAATGATATTATATCATTGTATACGAAAAACGATTCTGAACGGAGATGATTTGTCAGTCTAGGATATATTATTTTTAAAGAAAAACTTATGGAGAACCTTGTACCAAATTTTAAAAACTTAGTTATAAAAGAAAAAATTTTTACGATTTTTCAACCACTAAATTACTTGCAAATTTTCGCAATTTTGACATATTTCGTATAAATTTGAACTTTAAATGCTTATAAATAAAAATTGTGACAATGTATTCCTTTTATTTTGCAACTGCTATTGTAAAAATATGTTAGGAGCCTTGTATTAAATTTCCAAATCTTAGAATTAAAAAGAAAAACTTTTATGAATTTCTGTCTAAGATAATTTGAACATTGCCGTAATTTTTACGTATTTAGTCAAAATTTGAACTTTAAATGCTTATAAAAAAAAATCGTGACTATATATTTTCTTTTTATTTTTCAATTGCTATTGTAAAAATATATTATGAGCCTTGTATTAAATTTTGAAATCTTAATATAAAAGGAAAATTTTTTAATGAATTTCTAGCATA
>NC_042493.1:69787616-69788396 GCF_005508785.2 Acyrthosiphon pisum | reverse complement strand
CAATTTGACATATTTCGTATAAATTTAAACTTTAAGCACTTATAAAAAAAAATTGTGACTAACGATTTTGGATTTTTTTTTATCACTGTGAGAACAACTTATAAGAAACCTTGTATTAAATTTTCAAAGTTTTCTATCCACCCAAAAATTTTTTATCGTTATTTTAAAAAAAAATACTTAGAAAAATTGAAAATTTCATTTGTCTATAAATAGCTCAAAAAAAGTCGAAACACTTTGAAAATTTAACCCTGTATAGACAACGCTAATATAAACATCTGTTGCAAATTTCAAGTGCTTACAATAATTATTTTTTGAGTTACAGTAAAATTAAGTTTTCGTTTTTGTCAAAAATTGGTTTTGTGTAAAAATTCGCGTTTTTCCGTTATTTTTTTAAGGTTTTTCCTGCCGCTTTTGAAAAGTATTGGGAAATTTTCACTTTTGACCCCCCAAAGTACCAACTAGATTCACTTTCCTTTCAGAAAAGGTACAACTTTTGAAAATCGAAGCATTTTTACTGCTCCAAAAGTTGTCGTCAGACACAAAAAAAAAAAAAAAAAAAAAAAAAACACACATCATTGTAAAATCAATACATTCATCACTTCGTTCAGAATCTAAAAACTAATTAAATTGGAAACTGAAATTGTCTGTAAACAGCTCAAAACAAATCAAAATATTTTGAAAATTTTATCATGTATAGAAAATAGAAATATAAACAACCAGTGAAAATTTTATGTATCTACAGTCATTCGTTTTAAAGTTACACCAAAAACCAAAATCAAT
>NC_042493.1:69762462-69787516 GCF_005508785.2 Acyrthosiphon pisum | reverse complement strand
AATTTCATGTATCTACAGTCATTCGTTTTAAAGTTACACCAAAAACCCAAATTCAATTTTCTCGAAAACAGATTTTGCGTAAAAATTCCCGGTTTTTCCTTTAATTTTTCTTTTGTTTTTTCACGGCGCTTTTGAAAACTATTGGAAAAAATTTTACTTTTGACCCCCCAAAGTACCAACTAGATTCACTTTCCTATCAGAAAAGGTACTGTTGAAGAAAATCCAAGCACTTTTACTGTCCTTAAAAGGTGATGACAGACACAAAAAAAAAATAAAAAAAAACACACATCATTGTAAAATCAATACATTCATCGTTCCACTCAGAATCTAAAATACTATTATGTTTAGGTATATATATATATACCTATATACCTATATAAATATTATATCTTATAGTTTCATTTTCAACCACTAGTGCTTATTTTATCATAGATTTTATATTAAAAACAAATGCATTTCAGTTGAGCCATCATCATCTATATCTACATCTACAAATCTACAAAACAATATAAAACGTGAGTACGTGACAATGTGACAATCGAGTATATGTACTTATACCTTGTAACCAACTGCACAGTATCAAATTATATCATATTTTCGATGAATAATTTTTAAAATAAGTGTTACATCTATAATAAACATTTTAACATTATGTTAAGTTAATTAGGTATTTAAAATATTATACATTATTTATATTATATCATTCAAATAATTCTTACAAATATGCACATTATTTTATTTTTATAACAATGCAGGTCGAGGCCCAAAAACGTAAAGTGATTTAGTTAGAATAATAATAGTAACAGCAGTAATAATAATATAATAAAAGACTCTGATGATAAATAGATTATGGATTGTTAAAAGCGGCGTCTTCATTAGTAAGACGCATAAGAGTGGGGAGTTTAGTATATAATTAGAAGTGGGAAACGGAATAACAAAGGGACAAGTAAATGAAGTATTACAAGGGAGGGAACTTTAAAATTGATTTGTGAAAGAAGTGTAGGACAGCCCCTAGGATTTGACAAAAGTTTAGAAAGAAATGATATAATCACAGAGCTCCTACGATCAGTAAGGCAGGATAAATTTAAAACCTTACAGATAAGTTCATAATCGTATGGAGGACAAAGAACCATTAAAAAATAGGCAGAAAATAACAAAAATGTTCGTTGGACTCTTGTAAAAGAATAACTTTGTATTTTTAAGACACGACAAAAATAATCGTTTGTAAATAAACCACATTTCAATAAAAGTATATAAACTTTAAATAAGTACATATAACTATATAAGTACATAGAAATACCAATAAAATGAGAAAATGATGAATTTCGTGATTTAAATATGTCAAGTGTTCAACTAGAAAACAATACATTTTTTTTTATAGTAATTATTTTGTAATTAGGTAAATTAAAATTGTATGAAATTATAAGTATTAACTGTATTTAAAAATATACGCTATAACTGCGTTGAATTGTCTTTTGCTTTTAAATTAACCGAGGATACCACACCTACTATATTTTTTCCATCTTACAAACTTAAAGCATATAACAATTTTGTGTTCAGTAGAAACAATTATGTTTCGTTAGCTAAAAAACTAAAGTAAATTCACCTACTATCAATTTTGAAGGTAAGAACATTATATAAATTGCGTCATGGGTTTTTATTTATAGTTAAAATTTTAAGTTAACTATCAGCATTTAAAAATATTTTAATATTTTACATAGTTATATTCACTCCCAAATTAAAATATGAATAAAAAAAAATATACAAGGTAAGATAATATTATTATTTCCTTCAAGTTTGATAATATAGGTCAGTTCACTATCATATTAAAGATAACAAGACAAAATTGGTTCGACTGAACACAAATTGTCTTTGTTATACGTTTGTAACGTGCGGCGGAGAGGTTATACATTCCTCTTAAGAAAAAAAGCCAGAATTTTCCAAACAAAATTAGTTTTAAAATACAATCGATCAAACATAAAATTGAAAGGAAGTGCACACGCGTATTATATGGAGAAATATATCGTAGGATATAAAAAAAATATTATGTACAATGTCATGAGAAGAAAATATTTTATTTACACATAAATGGTACCTACTCTTTGGAATTGAAAAATTGAAAGCATTTATATGTACTGGTCATTGGATGATCAACTTACACTGTTCATAGTCGAGAGCAATATTCATCATCCCGCGAGTTATGTAGTTTTCCTTTTAAATTCTATTAGTTTGTATATTAATCTTTATTTTATTATATATTATCGAAAGTATTAGTTATTACTGCTTAATAGTTGGCAAGTATAGATTGAACTTAAAAGTTTAAATTAAATATAGAGAAAATATTACCTTAACTCAGTTAAAATAAAAATTAATTATTTTTTTGAATACCGCCTAAGTTATACAATAATGATTGTGCAACTTCAATTTTTTTTAATTACTAAATATTATTTTTTAAAAATCATCCTACTGTCTATTCCTTCTTATTACACACTAGCAGTATTAGTGGTTTCGAACAGTTATATGTTTGTGTCTACTAAATTATTAAGTCAAGAAATATTTATTTGTTAATATTTATTTGAAATCATTGTTCATAAGTTATAACGTATCAAAACTAAACAAAACACACCTATTTTATTATTTTTTTTTTTATTTTAACCACAGTTGTAAAATTATATGAACATGATTTATCGCCTATCTACCATTTTTTTTTCTAACTATTAAAAATACCCAAATACAATTTACAATGGACGATATTAATCTAAACAATAAAATTTTAAATAAGTATTATTGACTTTTTAACTAGGAAGTATTAATGCCCACCCTCAAATATTATTACAATGTAATAATCTTATGGGCACCAATACCAACAACTCAACAAACCCGGTAGGTATTGCGTATTCACGAATCCATTCAAAAACAGTTCTGTAATATTTAGAATAATATATTCATTTAAAGAAGTATAATTTTTAGCATTATACGTTCCCATCATCAACTATCATATTATTATGCAGGTGTATTTTCCTGTGTCGACCAATTTACCATAAATACATTCATGTGATTTCAATGTATAATGTGATGATATATGAAAAAGTATATAAATTTGTAATACATTATTACTGATACTTCGACATAAAACAAAATGTACACTCAATACTCTATATAAATGTTTTTTTATTGTGTAAACGTTTGAATACGGTATCTATTCATTAGGTATATTTAATCGGTTTAAGACTACACAATAGTCCGATACAACGATAAAAGCTTACAGACGGAAATATTTCTACTGAAGAACTTGTTGCTGCACCAATATTTTGCAGTACAACGAGCGTGTATACTTAACCTGAATAATGTTACGAATAAAAAAACTATTATTTTTGGTTTTTATTCACGCGATAAGTACTATATAAGTAATATTTATGTTATAACTTATATTTTTGTTCTTATAAAACAAAACTCGTGCAGATTTCACGCGACTATTTAAATAACAGTACAAACCATTTCAGTAATTCAAGCTAATAGTGATAATTGTTTGATGTTGAGGGTTAAAATTATTTTCCATCTTTTCGCAAAACGCGAGAGCCGAGACATATCTTGATTTAAATAATTACGATTTCTCCTGCTGCCATTCTGGATACTCTTATAGACAGTTCAGAATGACTCGTAGCACTCGAATAAGTATATATACTATCATACTCGTACTATCATATATATAGATACCTGCTCGCATGATTTATTTGATGTGTAAGAATTATTGTTATTTTTTGTCAATATGTCTTTAGGAAACACGCTGCCACCCACTCTATATTATGTAAGACGTGAGTGGTAAGTCCCTACCTATATGTAACTATACTATGCATATTGCACGGGTACGACTTGATTGTAAATTTAGAAGTAAAAAAGTTGTTTACCATGAGCTTATAATAATATTATAGGATTTATATCAAATTAAAAAAATGTACTATCGTGCGACGCATTTAAACGCGCTACAGTTCATGTAGGTACCGTGCCAATCAGGGAAAATCGATTTTGAGTAAACAATCACACGACGTATGCAAAATAAAATAAAAAATACAACTCCCGAGTACCGGTTAATACCGGCTTGGCCCCTCGTGCTTTGGTGCGTGACGAAGACTTAGCGGTATATATACCTACCTATATATATATGCGAATACCCCGCGGGACCGTAACCCGGGTACATAAAAGTTTTGCGATGGAATAATATTATTATTTTCGAGATGGATACATGCAGCAGCGCACATATATGTACCATTTTCGTTTTTTATTTCCTCCCCGAACCACTCTGTCGGAAACCGTACATGATCCATAAACTCACATGCTTGCATGTATGTAATACGCGAAGATAAAAAAAAGCGATGGAAAAAAACATATATCGTTTTATATGGAAATGCCAACGTATATACACTTCGGATCTTGCGGATATCCATCTGATGTGGAAGAGGGTAATTTTGCTGCAGTGTATGCCTCTATAACGTGTAATGAGATGAGACTTGTGCAGTGCAGCGCGATAAAGTCACAACACTGCTGCGGGTTATCAATTGTTATCAATACCCCACGCGAGATGTAGGGTTTCGTTTTATTCGTATAATATTATATTATTCATACAATTATGCTCTATTTCGTTATCCGGTATTTTCCGAGACTTCGACGTACGGGGTAGTCGTATATCTTATATAATAATACATATTATAACTATATTATAATGTCACAACGATCTGAGCGCCACCGGTGTAATTATGTACGCACAATATGCTTTGATCGAAATACCGTACGACTTTGATAATGTCTATCCGCTTCTTGTTCGAGGGGCGAAAAGCCTCCATCCCCCTCCACCGTACTCTTGAGCAATCGTATATCGATGACGTGATATTAATAATAGCGGCTTGGCACCTCTTGCTGGTCCTGCAGCGTGCTTATATATTCTGCGGAAAAAACCTTTCCCAGGGCTGCACTATAGTCGGTGTCTACATAGTACGCTATTATATATAGACAGATCGAGATGGATCGAGAGAGCTGCTAGGGGGGGGGGGTAGGAGAGAGGCGGTGACGTGATCTCGTCACGAGTGGGCTTATGCCTTATCCTCGTGCTTCACGGCCGTATAGTGGATACGTTATATGATGCGACCATTATATATATATACGGCGAGGGCACACTCCCGCAGCACACGTGCGCGCGCAATCCATCAGGAGGGTCCGACGAGAGGCTGAAACGACCGTGGCAGAGCCGGCGGAAAATCAATACGCGCGGTGCCGTGAGTTGGCGGCGGCGCCGAGGTCGTGGCCGAGCCGGCAGGACGGGGTACGCGGCGCGCGGTTGGCCCGCGTGCGATGTTCGCGCGACGTTAGTCGGTCGGACGGACCTCTCTCGGGATGGACGCGGCGACCGGTGGGCAGGAAGCGGCGGTCGGTGCACCGTGGAGGAAAGAGGGACGACGACTAGGCCGTATTCTTCTACGACCCTTTCTATACGCGAATATAATATAAATATATATATGTACCAGCGAGTGAGAGGGACGCGGATACAGAGATAGACAGATATAAAGAAGGAACGACCTATCCTCACATACACACACACACACACACACACACACACATACATATACGTCATATTATGTATGTGCGATTCTTTATATTATTGTCTACGCACACCCATGCATAGAGACTTGCGAGGGGACGCGCGAAAACCGTGCGTATATAAACCGACGACCCGAGCTGCTGCAAAGGCCCGGATTAAGGGACCTCCGGGGAAAACTCGATTGGTTCTCTCGGACACGCACTCGGCTGCAGACTCACCCCCCCCCCAACCCTCATCCGTATATGCATTACGCGTATATAAAGTACACATATAATATATATATATACCGTCGGACTATCGGTCCCCGAAAAACGCGCGGGATTTTCTTGTACGCGACTTTATAATATACATGTATAGCTGCTGCAGAATCGCAGCGGCGGCGGTGGTGTCTTTCACGATATCACTCGCTCGCTGTTCTCCAGGATTGACTCGACGTAACAAAGTTTAAAGATATTATACGTCGATAGTATACGCCTTAAGGTTTATGTGGAAGAGGCGAATCAGACAGACGTCGCGACATCGCGCGAGATCCGTTCGAATATATATATATATATAATATAATCATGTCACACAAGTCGAGCGCATTGGCCATTTCGGTTTTAAGTGTAATCCAACGTGACGGCGGCGCGACGATATAGCGTATATAGCTTGAAACCATCATATTATACCCAGTGGCGCAATTTTAATGAAAAAACCTGGGGGTGCTGAAGACCCTAATTTTTTCGGTTAGTCCCCACAAACGTCCCCACAAACGGCATAAATGCTGAGGGTGCTAATTTATCAAAACTGGGAGTGTCAATCACCTCCAATAACCACCCTCCGATTACGCATATTATACAGCTATATAAGAAGATGATTCGCCTTTGTAGGAATACACGAGATTTCGTGTTCCAAGTATACTCCCCCTGGTACATATTTTAAAGACGCATATTTTACTGCGATGATGGGCCCATTTGGCAGCCAAGCGAATGAAGAATGTTTTAATCAACCGTACGTCGTCGTGCGCACGCCGCGTTACATGTTTTCGACCATTTGTGGATATTTAAAATACCAAATATAATATAGTTGCATTCCTTATAAGAATAACCTGTGAACGATTAAAATATTATGCACTTAATACACTGTAAATACGCTTTGGCTTTGCCCAAGGAACAGCTTCTTAATCCACAGACCGTAACGCAATGTATAACCACAGTAACAACTAGGACTAATTTTGTTTTTTTTTTGGAGGGAGGGGTGGTGAAAGTTTTCATAGTTTTCCTAATTAGTATATGTGAAAAATTTCCCTATACCTACTCTAAATTCTCTATTATGTTTTTATATGTACCTAATTGTGTTATAATAAATATCTATAAATTTAAATTAAATTCGTATATACTTAGGTACGTATTTTGACTATTATTCTATAGATTTTAATAAAAGTTTCTATCAAAATGTCCATGTTATAATTCTCAATATATGGTCATTTTCAATAAATTGACAAAATCTCTTTCAATAATTAAATTTGAGAAACAGTCCTGCAGCATATTCGTTCTTAGCCAATTTTTTTGCCAATAATTGAAGAACAATTTTTCGTGACTATTATAGGTAAATTATTCAATATATAAATGGGGAGAGGGAGTACTATATGAAAATATTAGCCCTTAAGCCCCTCCGCCCAAATTGTGCTTATAAAAATATAGTCTTATTAAGAATATTTAAACTGCAAGAGTCCTAAAATCAAAAACCAGAAATGTCTGCAACGTGTACTTTGGTACTGAATACCTATGGGCTACGAGATAAGAAAATATAAAACACGAAAAGATTAGAAATAAGATTACGACATTTTGATACGTATATCGAACGTAGCACAATATTGTTTTGAAATGAAGCAAATAAAATGTTTTCCTAGCAAATCATCCTATGATTATTGTTTTTAATCTAACGTTATATATTTGTTACAAATCACAATATTACACCAGCAATTAATGTATTTTGTTCAAATTATTATTATTATTATTACGAATAGACTTCAACGAATGTTTATCAAGAAATTATATTTAATGCTAATAATATTTATTATTAGTGCTTAGAGCTCTGTACAGAATTACAAGTTAGGCTAAGTGCCTAAGTACAACTTTATTAAAATATAGTGTATAATACGTAATCGTACATATTTTAATATTTGTGAATTGTGTTCAAAGTATAGACATATATTGAATTTCGAAAGCCTTGAAATTAAGATATTAATTTAATCAACAACACGAACTCTTTATTTATTTTTTTATAAAACTATGTAAGTAATGCATATAAACAAAAATAATTAAAAAATATGTGGCTGTACATTTTACGATGATTAATACAACAATTTTAAAATACCACCCATATATCTTAAAATCTGAACTTATAATGCGTAAATTACAATCAATTCGTTATTGTGGCGAATTATTTGTAAAAATAATAGCTGTTGACATATTTTTACAAGTTATTAAAAATGAACAAATCATAATAATTAAATTATTATAACTGAAAGCATTCGTATGACATAAATTGCTATATAATAATATGATCTATGATAATAAAATAACTAATAAGTAAGGTATGCAATATATATACTATATAATATATACATATTTATGTAATATACTATACTATATTATACTGTATATATATTTAATATATATTACCTATTTACCGATAAGCGATATGTTTAATAACTATATATAATTTATGTCATTGTGTATTAGTTATCAGTATAGAGATGAATATATTTTGTAAATTATAAGTGTAATTTTCAAAAGTCAATTAAAAGTAAAATACGTTTGTAAATAAGAAAGACTTAAATATAATTAACGGAAGGTGGGATTAAAGAGAAATTTAAGTTACTTTTAGAGTAGAATACTATAGTGATAAACTGAAAACAATTAATAATATTAATTAATAAGTATATATTGTAGATATATAGCATATTCGGAACGTGTAAGTATACGGTAATAGTTTTAGTAGGCAGGTAACTGTAATTTTTAGGCACTATAATCTGTTTAAAAAAATCGATATAAAACAAAAATGAATATACGATGCTTATTGTAATCGCAATAACTACAAATGATTTACGAGTAAATAACTTTATATGGGATTTATCATCAACTTAAGTTTTCCAAAATAAATGCTTCCGTCTCAAAAACATCCAGACGGTTGCCAAGTCCGATTTCAAAATTATAAAGAATCGTAACTCGCCAAAATTCTTCGAGTTCCGAAACAGCAATGCGTATTTTTAAGAAATTGAACCACTTCCAATTACTGACAATCGAATAACTATTATAATATGATATATTTCAATTTTAAAGTAGTTTTCATTTTCATTAAGTACTTATTTCATGGGGAATAAATGTATGATGAATAAATATTGAGAATAATCCCATGATGGTACAGTTCAGGACGTAATAAAATTTTTCGGTTGACGGTCACACTCACTTGTTACACACTTACACTTAATATAACCAGCCACCTGGGATGAGCAATATAGTTACTCGATTCGTTGCAACTGGTTATAAATTACAAGTAACTCTGTTACAGGATACAAGTATACAATATACTTTGGAAGCCTGTTGCTGCATGGTTACTAGTTACAGTTTTAGTATAATTTAGTTACATTAAAAGTTATAAACTTCATTATTATACTACTTCTATATTTGTTTGTAAGCGGTTCGCGTATAAAATGTAGTTATTACCTATACGTGGCGTATGAGTTATAACCAACATTTAAAATTATTAACATTGACATAAATTATTACTTAATATATCAAAAATACAGTCACAATATTTTTTACACGTTCAAAATTTGACAAAATTCGTCAAATTATTTTGTAGTTATAAATACATAAGTAAAATCTCTTTAGTACATGTGAGTAAATTTTACTTGGGCTTTGTGTACCCTAAACGATAACCTGTACATTTAAGATCACAGTAATCATTATTTTATTTCATAAAGTTTTATAAGGTAGGCACTGTAAAATAATTCATTATAAGTATTGCCCCCCGCACTCTAAAAAAATAATCGTAAATCGACAAAAGTGATTCTGTCTTTAGAACTTACTTTAGTAGTTAGGTAATCGACGTAGTAGATACTTAGTAAATAGTAATTAACGTATTATTGAATTTAATAAGAATTACAATTTAATTCATACGTGTTAAGAGGACGTTACACCGACATATTTTGTTGTATTCCGTCTTACAAGTGCGTATCGTAGCAAATTTTACGGTCAGCAGATAACGTTTAGCTCCGTTAGTTTAAAAACTAGAGTAAATTTTACCTCTTATAAAATGTAAAAGTAAGATTATCATCTAGGCGATGTCATACATTTTTTATTTAATTTTAATTTTAAAGCAAGTTATGAGTATTTTAAAATGTTTAATTGTTTGTACATCTTAAGATTAGTTCGCTTTAAAACAAAAATATAATAAAAATCCTATGACATTGCCTAGATAATAATCTTACCTTTAAATTTTATAAGAGGTCGATTAATTCTAATGTTACACAGTTGTAAGACGGTCACAAAAAATATTGGTGTAACGTCCTCTAAAGTAATAGAGGGAAATATTGTGAAATGTTGAAATATGAATTAAAAAATAATTCCAGTTAGGTATAACATTGCACATATTATATTTGTATGTTTGGTAAAATACATTTATATGTATACAATTTATAAGATTGATATAAAAGAAATTACTATTCAGTTCAGTTACCTATAATATTATTATTTGGTAATTCAATATGTACCATTCATTATTAAAGCGTTAAATCCAAAAATAATTTGTGCAACAAGTAAACTAATATAGGTACATTTTTTATTTACTTAATACATGTAAACAAATTAAAGTCTAATAAATTATTAAAATTGATTAAGCATCGTCAAGTAATTCTAAGATAATACTTATTATGTTCTATACATATTATTTGAAATAAAATTCAGAAGATAACTGGTCGATTAGTTTGTATTAGTCTGTAGATTTACATTAAATAAATAAATGTTGATTAAATTTTTATTTACATAATGTAAACTTACAGAAAATGAGAGAAATATGATAGGTATTTAAAGTTCATAAAATAATATTTTTCAGGTACTCATTATCTGTTATAATTTCAATTTATATGTTAATTTTAGTTTTTAGGACATTTATACTTAATTTATATAAATACATGTAAATTATAATCACATAATTGACTGATATCTGACCAACAGAGAAATCGTATGTACCTACCTTTGCAATTTTCTTTTATCAAAATGAACTGTGTATTAAGTGTAAAAATTGAGAAAAAAAATGTATTAGAATTATAATTTTTCAAACTTATGTAAAGAAAAGTAGGTACCTAAATATCTGAATACCTACATAATAAATAAAATACGGTTATAATTGTATGTATATTATTATATATATATATATTTTTCACAGAGGATCTGTTTATTTATTAAACAGTAAAAAGTAAAATAGTGATTATAAATTTTAATTATCTGTACACGTTCACATTTTTTTATTTCGAGAGGAGTGATGATAATCTCATAGGTTTATTTTTCATGTGTAGGTACATGCCTACTTTATAATCACGTTTTGGACCAGAAAATGTGCATCCATTTTCTAATTTGAAAATAGTTTCTTATTTTTACTATTTTTTTGTATTCGAATTGGTCAAAAATCAGAAATATCCAGTACCTACGTCAATAGAGTTTTCCTGACAGTGGGTAAAAAGTACAAAGACAGCGAAAAAACTGGAATATTTACGCTAATTTTTGACAAAGCCGATTTTGTCCTTTTGTTATAATTCGGAAAGAAATTATAAAATTAAATTTAAAATCAACAAATACTTATATTCTAGATTTCCTAGATATAATTTATCATAGTATAATTGTCAAACTGTTTTGGATTTGTTAAAATATTTATTGAGTTATTTTCACTTATCAAATGGTGTTTAAATTTATTAGTAAAAAAAAAATTGTTTTAAAATGTAATACCTTAGCGTTTTAAAAATATCGAAAAAAGACGAATTTATGAAATTTATCAATTACCAAAATGTAGTAGGCAGTGTTAACGATATAGTATAGGTACAATTTATTATTTACCTACTGCATTTAAATAAATTATAGTTGCACCAACGTCTTCAACACCTACACCAGATTAGATAAAGAAAAAAAAAATCAAAAACCTTACATTTTTCAGCTATACGTAAGTATAATACCTATACTATGTAGGATCGGTTAAATGACGTCAGCTGACGGCTATTTTCAATTTTCAATACACTGTACAGTCATCTCTTTGAATAATGAAAATGAAATCATGTCACTTTTATCAATTGTCTATGAATATTGAACATACCTACTTAAAATACAAATAAACTTATTTTATGTATTGTGCACTTCTCTAAAGAAATGTTAATCTGACGAGTTGATTTGTGTCGTTTCAAGTTCAGATAATATTATGTGAGATCAGTAACTTTTGTTCACGATATATTATGGCGCTATATTCGACTCGATGTTTTAAATAATATACAATATCATGATAAGATCTACGATATTTACATTTATTATAATGACATATTATACAACTTACCAAAACGAATAACGTTGACATGCAAATGGGATGGGGACGAAAATATCAACAACAACAAAAACACCACTAGACATTATTGTTGGACAATGGTACACAAATAAAAGACACGTGTAGGTGGAACGGAACTAATCAAATATCTCTATTTGCTCCATCAAATTTATAATGTTTTTTTAGGCGGTTAGTACTATATATCTCTATAAGATAATCTTATTTAGTACCTATCTCAGATAGACGCGCCACATTTCTACCGCATTGACGACGTCCTTTCAAACGTTTCTTTTTTGTCCTATGGGAGGAGTCCCCGTTAAATCCTCAAACGAATATATTACTAACTAACCAAATGTACACTAATACAATTTAATTTCATACGGTTTCTTTCCTTTCCGTGGGGTCGAGTGTCCTCCTTCAGATCCCCGCCTAGTGTATGGAACACAACTGTTTGACCCTGAAATAAAATTTAACAAATCCACTCGAGTTTATACAGGAAGATACGAGAAAAAGGAAATGGAATTTTTCCTATGTTTCGTCGTCCGCGGCCACTCAATATGCAACGTCTGATTAAACCGCTTTCTTATAAATATAAATCAAACTATTATTGTTGTAAATAATAACTTTTCAAGTATTTATCTTGAGTCTCGTTAAATGATTTACGTTTATGAGTGCAACTATACAAAGATAATGTTCAGATATTATTGTTATTACTTATTAGTGTAATAAAATATAATAACATTGACACTATTATTTATAAATTTATAACGAACATTTTATCAATAATGACGTAATATTGTCATAATTATTCGTCTATATAATTTTTTAAATATTTCGATTATTAAGCCATATACTAATTTTAATTGCACTGGTCTAAATTCCACAGACCTATATGATATACATGATTATAAAAAATTAATTATTTATTTAAACCTACGCAGAAAAAAACCAGGGAAGTCACTCTGCTGTATAGCGCGTAGTTGTCGTGTGTAACTCGTCATTGAATAGAGGACACTGAGGTCACATGAGTTAGTTAAGTTTGAATAAAATATTTATAAAA
This sequence comes from Acyrthosiphon pisum, assembly GCF_005508785.2. Taxonomy (NCBI): domain Eukaryota; kingdom Metazoa; phylum Arthropoda; class Insecta; order Hemiptera; family Aphididae; genus Acyrthosiphon; species Acyrthosiphon pisum. Next base: position 69,774,290 of record NC_042493.1, on the reverse strand, counting down.
TCTTTGCATACGAAAAAAGATACTGACTCTCCTATATTTCTTAGGGTACCCATATTTTATTGTATATTTATTATTTTTATTGTCACAAGTAATACGTTAGGTTGAACTAGTTTTTGCCAAAATCAAATCGTATAATATACTTAGCAGTTATTACAGTATTATTTCATATACCTAATAATACTATCGATTAAAATTTTTGAGTTAATACTGACGTATACCGTATAACGATGTGAATAGGTTTGTGGTAGAAGTAGTTTAAAGTTAGTCTAAATATTTTCAATATTTTATCGGGAACAAAAATCGTTTGAGAATAGAAATTGTTATATCTTTAATAATGTCGTCAACATTTGAACTTCAGTAGCTCATAACATAATTAGCTTGATTTGCTCAAATGACCTGTTTAATCTATACCAAAAATACTTCTGAGAAATTTAGTTTTTTTTTTCAAACCTTAGTTGTTAAAATTAAAATTTTATGAGTCATTAACTGCAAAATAATTTTCAAATGTTCGTGATTTTGATAAATTTCGTAAAATGTTGAACACATTTTTACAGTTTTTACCGAACATTTTGGAAAGTAATCAGAATTTTTACTTTAGAGTCCTTTCCCCATTAAAAAGTACCACAACTAGATCTAATTTTCAATTTTAAGACCCCTGCCCCCTCAATATTAAAGCATTTTTACTGTTCCTGGAGGTGAGTTTAGACAAAAAGAACACATTGTGTAGGTATAACTAATACAGGACATTCATCACTGTGCTCAGAATCTAAAATAGAAAAAAAAACTAGTCAGGAGAATAAAAAGTTTCAGCATTTTGTGCATTTTGAAATATTAGATATAGATATGCTTACCTAAAACTACAAATGTATTAAAATTATGTACTATCATTCACGAATTTTAGTACCCCTGTTTTTCGAAGAAAATTAAAGGTTGTTATCATATCGCTAGAGACCACTTTTCATTCTCCCGGCTATAATACCTGAGATATCCATTTTGAGCTTTATATAATATTATTATATCCTCACCAAATAAATTGAATTTAAGTACCTACTTGCCAGATACATTTGCACTTATAATATTTAGTTCAGATATGAAGTTTGTTTATATATACCTATTTTAACCAGATCGTTACCTGTCATATATGAAATTGTAGCTTAACTGATTTCATAATTAAACAATTTTGACAGGTATCAGAATTACTAATAATTAACGAAATAAATAACTACGGTCAGTGGTCACTATCTATATCTGTATATGTCTCATATTATATTATGTTATAACAATAACCAATGTGACGATAAAAAATGTATAAATATATTTTGTAGCCCTGTATAGGTACATGTTTTTATGGTTTTAATAATATTGATCGGCGAATAAAAACTTTAACGGCCGAAATCACTAACTGCAGAAGCACTGTTTTATATAGGTACCTAAATATTGCTATAAAGTATATACGAGTATTATAGCCTGACAATAGGTGCGTTTTGTTAAATTTTTCAGTGTTTTTAAATATATGGTGACAAATGTTCAAATAAGTAGATAGTTTAAATAAATAATACAGGCGTTGACACTACTAACGACTTAGGTAACAAAACTGAAGAACAACGATTATTATTCATGCATTTATTTTTTTCGAATTATTGAATTGAACGCAATATATCAAATATATTTTTCTGTCTTATACGTCCATACTATATTATACGGTATTACAGTAAATGACACATAATGGGTATATTATAACCGTTTACAAGATGGTATATAACATTATAACACGAAGGAATAGATTGCAAATTGAAACGTGAAGCCATTAAACAGTATAAGTGGACGTCGTAGCGAGCGGGTGACCTTGTGCTGAGTCATCTTAAATGATTTGTCGAGTGAATATCATTTAAGAAAAATATACCAATGTGGATTGAAGGCGGATGAACCATATAATGGACCATAGCGGAATTAACTTAAATATATTGACCTTTATGGAGGGTACAAGTGTAAAGAGCTTGGAAAATATATTAATGAGATGGACGGCAATTTATTCTTCATTTATTAAGATTTATGTAAGTACACAGCAGAGACCGTTGCGACAATTGTGTACTTTTTTGTAACTCGAAAAAATTAAATCTGAAACGGAAAGCTTAGTATTTTTTTTTTTTTGTAAAAAGAAATAACATCATAATATGACTAATTATTACGAGTGCAAATTATTGATGACTATGGGTAGTGGGCTATAAATTATTCTATATATTATTATCAAACACACTAGCTGATCTCATGCACTTTATACCCGTAAAAAATGGCAACTCTTAAAAAATTATGATTGTTCAACTCCTTTTGAGTGTAACTCGCTGCAGTAAGTGCAACTCGTCCACCTTGGTAGGCAATGTTCGAAAGTTTGATTTGACACAAGGTTGTACCTGATCTGCCCGAATAACCAATGGCAACTAAAAATAAGTAAATACTAATTTCTACTAATTATTTCTCCCATAGCTAATGTATAGCAACCATTACGTATATATAGGTATACAATTTACACGTAAAATTTTGTTTTTTGCCAATTTTAACCCATTAAAATCAAAATTTTGCAAAATCCTTCCTTGGTACTCGGTGAAATTATAATATTATATTAATATTAAAATTATATTAATCCACCCTCAAAATTTCAAATCTATAGCTCTAATAGGTTCGGCTCAGCGTTGATGATGAATCAGTCGCTCAGAGCAGATTATTAATGTATAATAATAATAGTAATAATAAAATTATTAATTTTAGTGTTCAATTTATTTTACTTAGCTTATTATGTTTTTATATACCTAATTATATCTATATAAATTAATATTTGTTTAATCTGAAGATGCCAAAAGCCGAAACCGATAGTTCACAAAACATTTTACTCATATAAATATTATACTCTTGGCTGTTAGTGAATATATTTAATCTAATTATTTACGGTATAAAAAGTTTTTCTTTATATTGAAAAAAATATTTTAAGAACTTTGTCAGCAAATTTAATTAAACTGTTTTCAATATAAATATCTTGTGAAGTTTATATTCTGCGCATGGCAGTAAAACTTCTTTTGCCGAAAAGATGATATAGCTTTCTAATAATACGATAGCAACTTTAAATAAACCATACCAATTTGGATATAATATAATATATCTATGTTAACAAATAGTTTATTTTTAAAAAATCCAAATTCTCTTTTTTTTTTTGAAATGCACAATTAATTTTAGCTACCAATATTTTCATTAATTAATATAAATCTTGAAATATATCAAATATTTTGTTATAATGCCATAATTATTTAATACATCCATATTGAAAATAATATCATCTAATAACGATCAATACAATTTAAGACACTATAATATTTTTAAAGGTCAGCGATATCACAATTGTTTCTATTATTAATTTAGTAATATTGAACATTTAGTAGATCAAACATTTAAAATAGTTTTTCCGTTAAAAGTACGACAAGCTGAGGTGGATTATTTCAAGTTGGGCGAACTATAAACGCCCTTATGGGCACCAGGTATTTGTGCCTTTGTGGTCAATATATACATCACCCGATCACCCATACAATAATTTAATAGTAATCAATGTGTATAATTGTAACCAATATTTTGGTATATAAATATTTAATCATTCGCTGTACACTGTGTGTAATATGTGGTATTATACTGGTATTAAACGAATTTAATGAGTCTTATTTGACGTTTCGTGTGCGTATAAGTAACATAATTAGGCATTTGACTACCTATTTGAGTAATGAATCGCCGACTCATTTTCCGTGCACGTACCTACTGTATAAACTATAATATTATAATAATATACATTGAAACGACCGGATAATATTATGGGAAAAACATTAAACAAATATTAATTTTACAGTTCATAATATTATAATATTTATATACTATGAGAATCTCGTTATAATAGAATAATACATTAGTCAAATATATATTTTTTACACGTCAGAAAGAGAATAATATGATTATAATAATTGTTATTAAATAAATCCAATGATTAATTCCTATGCGTATTTATGGATAACATAATTTAAATGGTATGTGAGAACTAATGCATTGTATACTATTTGTATTATATAATTAATATTAAATATAAAATTGATATCAGTATATCACATACCAACAAAGCGTAGATAACATAATGGTTAATTTTTTCCTGCTTCGAGAAAACGTCGGTGACGACATTTGAAAACGTCGTGAAATTTCACATTGATGCGTGGGGGAAGCGGTGTATATAGTATCTCCCTAAATACAATTGGTCAGCACAATTATATATATATATATATAATATGTGTGTAAAGAAAACTTTCGTTGAATCAGCAGAATTACAGATGATTCATGTGAAAAATCTCAACAGCGTTTAATTTATACGCAAGCAAAGCGTTTGTTTAATTGAAGCCTGAAGGTACAGACAATTACGTCGGATTATGTATATATATATATATGTATATATATATATATATGTATACAGGTGTTAGCACTCTGCACTAGGCAATTAGATAAAATAAGAGCAAAAATATTCATAAATTTATTTTTTATTTTAAATGCAGATGGTATAAACGTTGTTGGTTGCAATTAAAAAAAAAAGTGGTCGTGTTAAGAGCTCAATCGCAGTAAACATGTGTACACATGTGGCATATAGGTATAATAATATCTATGACATGCGGAATGAAAAATTTTTGACGATTTCGTGTTTCAGTTAGATTTATAGATCTGCCGCAGCTGCACTAGCGGTGCAGACTGCTGTAGACAGTTGTAGTTATAACTATGTAATTTGTGCCATTTTACAGTAATTAGTTTTACTCGTCAAACTACCCGTCCTTGAACGAAAAATAAATAAATTATAACACCTATCGTATTTAATTAAATAAGGATGGCAATTAATTTAATTTAACCAATCAGCAATGTTTTGCTAGTGACACATATCACTGCGGGCCTCTGCAGTCACTGTTACCGCGGTAGCTATGTGTAAAATAATATTATATAGGTATTCCTCTTCGCGTGGATCGGAACACGTTTAACACGCATTCCTAAAATTATTATAAATGCTTTGAATTTTTTTCGTGATACGTGACTAGTGGTAGAAAAAGAATAAATTGTTTACGTCTCAGATGTATGGATATATATTTTAGCCGGCAAAGTCTTTGAAAAACGAAATGTTGTGAAAAAAAAATAAATCATCAATCCCAGCAGGCGCAACGCGTTCAGAATCTGTAGATCAATAAAAGTACAACGCGTTGGAGATGTAATAATGAGACCCTTGGAGTGGCACACAAGTATATTATTGGTGTACAATATATTTATATATATTTATATTATAATATATGAAGTAAATCGTTATAGCAACAGAAGTTTACAGGATAGGCCACCGCGCTGTTTCTAATTTATCCCGTGTTAGACCTAAAATAAAAAGGGGGAACACAGTGGCCTCGTCCTGTATAGAGTTTTACACTTGTACTCACAGATATTTCTCAAAAACAGATATATTTTTATGTGCCTGGTGACACGTAGAAAGCTCAACAAGCACGTCGTGTACCGTCGCTGCTTCGCTTTTATATTATGCGATCGAACACTTAAACGACGCACACTACTGCAGTATATGAATACTATTTATTGTATAGCCATGTGATCGAGAATTAAATGAAAATATCAGGACTGTAATTATCTACGTTATAATAATAATTGTATTATGTACGGGTTGATGAAATAAATATGATCTTCACTTTGTAGGTTTCAGAGAAGCAGTTTTACCAGAGACACTGAAACCAAAACACCGACCTTGGGGATATATATATTATGCTAATATAATCTTATTTTACTTCACATGTTTTCTATAGTCGTTTGTTGGGCATTTTATTTTTCATTATGTCATTTTTTTTTCTTCGATCATCGTCGTAATATAGTTATGCGGTACTGACATCGTTATTGGAAATATAATTACTGCTCGTTATGTGTTTGTGAATATTATTATTATCTGTGTTCAGTTTGTATGGGAGTGTGCAATGTTCATACAAGACAAGTTTCTAAACGTACATTCTTTATCGCTATTCCTCTGTAGAAATGCATTAATTATTGTCAATCATAGGATATTTGAAAATATATCAGTTTGTAAAAATTGTATATACTTTTTTTAAATTATTTTATAACTGTAATTAAAATATTAAATTAAATGATGTGCTTTTTATGGTTTAATTTCCCAGTGGGTTTATATTATATTATGTATACCCATATAGTTAATTATTATTAGTTAATTCTTATAAAAAAAAAAAAATGATAACTCCAATTTTAAATCAATGATTTTATTGAGTCACTTAATTATTATTGTTATAGTTTCTTTTTATAAGCTTTAGTATTAACTTTAATACTTAACATAAAAATTAATTGCATATTTAATAAGTTGTATGTATGTATTTAACATTCAATGGAATTATGGAACTATCTAATTGAAATTAAACAATAAATCAACAATTAAATCATTATAATATCAATTGTTGCCTAAAATTTTGAAATTAAAAAATATAATCAAATAAATCTTGTGTATATTTTCCAATATCAGTCATAAAAATGAAGTTTAATAGAAAACTTATAAACTGCCTATGTGACTATGTGATAAGTAATTGATTAGATCTTCAACATAAATAAACATATTATAAAATAAACACTTTGTTAGTACTAGTTAAACAAGTGTACTACTATCATGTATAGGTACTTACTGCAGCCAAGCCCGGATTAAGGGGGGAAGACAGGAAGCACGGTCTCAGGGATCATTAGTTTTGGGGGCCCATCTCTATTGCCGAAATATTATTTTTAAATTCGTTCAAAACAGTTTTCAAAAAAATAAATTTATTTTAGTAAGTTATAATTATAAAATAAAAAAAGCGGTTAAATGGAAGTTGCTCTGCTATACTGCCGTAGGTTCCAAGTGGGCGACTATAATGGACGGTACTAAATTTTAATACGCAATGATATAATATAATTGTATACAAAAAACGATTCTGAACGGAAACGGTTTGTCAGCCTAGGATCTTTTATATTATATTTATACTGTTAATTATTAATATGGATAGTATTACTAAGTTAGTAATACTAAGTTGGAATTTGGATGAAATTACATAATATTATATTAAAACTAGGGGTCGTGGTTGTGAACGGGTAATAGAATACACGGGTACACGGAGCCGAGCACGAGGGTAAAAATTATATTAAAGCCCGTGTTTTTAATAACCGTGTATATCCGTGTATAATACCCGTGTATATTGCATATTAATTAAGAATTCAAAAATACTTTATGTTACGTTATGTATATTCAATTAATTGGTTATTTATTAATAATAAAAATTGTATACTCGATTACTTACCTACCTATTATTTAAGTATGTTATGAATATCTAAAAGCTTTGCTTGAAAAACACAATATAATATGATATGCTCTGTTATATTGAGTTCAGAAAGTGGAGTAAATAATAAAATACACGGATATTTAAATACACGGGTATACACGGGTATTTTATTCCACGGGCTTTAACTCCGTCTTGCATAAAAACACGGGTACCCGTGTAGTTCACTACACGTGTAATCGAGACCTCTAATTAAAACCAATAAGAAAAACGATTTTGGTTATTTTGTTGCAATTTAAAAATATTATTCGTGGGTAATTGAATTTTTTAGAGTAGGTTTATGGTTTATTATTATATTTTGTACACACGATGACAATTTCAAATGCAATTCTTTCGACAAAAATTATTCTAACCTACTGTAGTATACTAACAAACGTCTAATGGTAAAATAAATTACTTTAATCACAATAATATCATAAAATACCTACTTGGTAATATTATTATTTACGCCGACAGAACGTCTTCGCTCAGAATCGTTTTCCGTGTACAATTGTTTTATATAATTTAACTCAAATTTAACACATCCATTGCACTGATTCTCTAGACACCCAATGTACAGCAGAGCGTTACCCAATTACCCGTGTCATTTTATTTGTATACATTTGTAAATTTTAAAATATAATATACAATTTTTTTTCAATAATTATCGTAATAAATACATTATTCGTTAAAATGTGTATGTATATTGTATGTTATGTTATATACAAATTGTGTATTTCTATATCATTGCAGTTACACACTTAATTATAGATATCTACTACAAGTACCTATGCACATCAAAACGAAGTATTGATTACAATATTATGGTGTATACAATGCATTTCTTAATCTAACCTAACCTTGGATTTTTATCAATAAAACTATGTAAAATATATAATATTATCAAGAATTTGAATTTAAAATAGTTTTCTATAAACATTTAAGTCTTATCTTGATTGACCATTGATTGAATAAATTAGAAATATACGGAAATTATTGTGTTCAGGAAGAGTATATTATTTTACTTTTTTAAGTATATTGTATAAGTAAGTTCTACTTTTATCAATATATCAATCAAATATTGATATACAAACAAAAACACATCACCTAATATTATATTTCAGCTGTCGATGAAATTAGTTTTAATTTAATTTCTTAGAAGATTTCTAATGGGGCGTGACAATATATGTTTTGGTGATACATCAATCAGTTAATAGTAAAATAATGATATTATTTTTTAGAGGCTTATCTCTGAAAATTGTATTATAATACAGAATACATAGGTACTATTACATAATACATTGATATATATATGTATATATATATATTTGATTTTCGAAACCCTTCAACGATACTTAAAACTAGTTCTTAATTAATATTGTCCTTTATGTTGGTATTTTATAGTTTTTAATAAAATGAAATACATATTATAACTTTTTAACCTTTTTTCCAAAAATGTCTCTAAAACGTATTATAAAAAATATACTTAGTATGAAACGGTGTTGTCAAAATAATAAGAATGTGATCGGATTTTTAAAATATATATACTATTGTACGAGTACATAGATAGATAATTGTGATTTTAAACTGTTTATAACTCCATTATAATTGTTGTAAATTAATATATAGGTATCATAGCTATAAATATTTTGTATTATATAATATTTAAAAAAAAATAATGTAATTTGGAATTATATTATTTACGTTGATAAAGATTATTATTATTATTATTATTATTATATTGTATAAAACAAAATATAGTTACTAATAATGTTATTCGATTATTTACAGATATCATTTTATAAATTTAATTAATAAATTATCCCAAAAAAAAAAATTATAAAATATATGATTACAAAACAACTGTGACGCTGTTAAAGTTACGACCCATCATTATTCACACGCACCACCACAAGTAAGGTGAAAAATATCTGTCCTCAATCGACCGGTACAAATAAAAATATATTATAGTGAGTGGAGCCGAAAATATGTTATTAAATTACTTATTATACAGGGAAAAACTATTACAGAGATAAAAGTGAATTATTCCATTAATTGTTCCTAATACTACCTTTACGACGAAATTTCTCAAAATGAAAGTCAGTAGATATCTTTATCATACATTTATCGCTCTCAATATTATGATAATTTATTTTTTTAGTCAAGATTATAAAGAAGTATAAGTTCTTTTTGATCATGTTTGTAGTATTCAGAATATTTATTGTCTCCCAAAGAGTTTAAAACATTTTCCTCACCAATTATTAGGTTCAGGAGCGACCACTGATGTCTAGTTAATTTATATTACATTTTCATTTATTTTTGTTAGTTGTAATTGGAGTCAACCTCGGATTAAGGATCAATTTGGCCCCGAGTTACCATATACTTAGTGAGCATCTGCATTACCTATTCTAGGGGCATACCATTTAAACTTTAACTTCAAAAAAGTTGTATCGCTACATTTTTACGATTGTATATAATTGTACAATTTTGTATATTATACCACATAAAATCATAGATAATAAAGACTATATCATCTATGTGCACAATGTAGTTAACAACCCCATTTTATAAACTTCATAATATTGTTATCAGTTAGGTATTAGAATATCAGTTTAATATTTATTATCATTTAGTAATTTGTCATGCGATAAAAGTAAGAACATTTTAGATTCTGAGTGGAGTAAGAATGTATTGATTTTACAATCAAGTGTGTTTTTTATTTTCATTTATATTTTTATATGTGTCTTTGTACATATTTGTCTTTGTTATAGTGCTTCGAAGATATAATGCTTCGATTTTCAGTATTTTGTTCGACGGGAAAGTTTATCTAATTGGTGCATTGGGGAGTCTCAAATTTAAAATTTCCAGTAATTTTTGAAGCGCAGGGAAAAACAAAAAAATATTAAGGAAAAAGTGGAATTTATACGCAAAATATATTGATTTTTGGTCTAACTCTAAAACAAATTACAGTAAATACATGACATTTTCACTAAATGTTAGTTTGTTCACTAAATATTAGCACTTTAATAATTCAACTTACCGGCTACCGTATAATAATAAGTAATAACAATATAAATATAATATAAAATATTCTAAAATGACAAACAGTCTCTGCTCAGAATCGTTTTTCGTATACAATGGTATGGTATTATTAAATTTAAATTTAATACCATCCATTACAGTGATTCACTTATAACCTACCGTACAGCAGAGCAACTAACCCACTATTTTTATTTTTTTCGGCGCTTTTGAAAACTTCTGAGAATTTGACCTCCTGAATGCACCAACTAGATTCTCTTTCACACTGGAAAAGATATTGAAGTTGAAAATCGAAGCATTATTTTGGCTATCTACTTATGTACACAGAGCTAAAAATAATATAAATAAATAAAAAAAAAACACACACATCATTATAAATTTAATACATTCAACTCTTCGCTTAGAATCTACAATACTAATAATGTCTATGTCTAATTATGAAACATAATAATAATGTTCAATGATTTGCCTACGTATTTGTAAATGTTCTACTGCATAATATTACCAGTTGATAACGGCTTATCGTTTTTTTTACGTCCCAATATGCGATCAAGTTAAGCTTTAACTATTACACATTTGTACAGTCAATTTAAAATAACCTCAATTATTATAAAAATGTAATTACAAATAATTTTAATTAACAAGTACTCTCGTAGTTTAAAATGTAATGGATATTCGATTAATCGAACATTCATATAAAGGCTGAGTTATTATAATATGGTTGTACTTTTGTTATTCATCTTAATATTGGATAAATAATATCTCAATATATTCTAGTATTAATTATTATACTTGAACAGTGGCGTCATTTCAGTTTTTAATAGAGGGGGGCAAAGGTTTTGACCGGCCCGAATAGGTAAAAAAAAACCACTCGCTTCGCTCGCAACCATATTATATTAACTACCTACATTTTTTTGTGGTACACTTTTTATTAACTAGATAACATCATTTTTAAATAGAAGGTAGCAGATATTTTAGAAAAACAATTCTATACCTATAAGTTAAAAGTCTACAAACTATTATATGGCAATATTTATTTTGATAAACAATAATATTATAGTAGTTTATTAGGATATTTTCTTTTTTTTATTTTTGAAAATATATCAACTGCATTATCTATAAATCAATTTTACCTGATTCGTCACTTATAAGTTATAGCCCATACTCTATTATATAGGTATTATACTATATATTTACAAATTAATATTATCTTAAATTATAATATATATTTTTTGTTTTATTGCTTGCTTATCGGCTTAAGTTTTGTCTGTTTATTAAACATACCAGAAATTATTTTTGATTCTCGAGCAGTTTGTAGTAATTTTATATTTTTAGCCGCACCACCCATTTATTTTTTTTTAAGTCATATTTTGCTCAAATTAAAAGATT